>NW_008680373.1:10992-20318 GCF_000695815.1 Acanthisitta chloris | reverse complement strand
TGCATAAGTCCAGGCAGATGATGTCAGCTGCTCTACCCCTAACCACAAACTCAGAATTTCCATCAAGTCTTTCCATACTTACATCCTTGCCATGCACAATGCTGTTTAGGCCAACCACCATTAGAAATCTAGTTAAGAGGTGTGAACTATGTGCTTTATGCTAAATTTTTAATATCTCTTAATGTTTATGCTAAATTTTTATGTTCCCCAAGAGCAAAAAAAAATGTTTGCATCCTAGGGGCATTTTTATATTTGCATTTGGAAAATATTCCTCTCTTCACAGCTGTTACCCAGCCAGAAAAACAATGCATGAGCACAGCCAGCAACTTGGAGTGGAAAGGAGTTATTTATTTCCTTGCTACAGTCCAAGGTGTTTTCAGGACTGCAGAATATAGTTTCCTGTTTTTTAGACTGTTCTTAAAAGTGGACCTTTGGGGAAGCAGCTTATTCTGAAAGTTGCAGTAACTTCAGAGTAATCTTGATGATTTTCCTAAATTAGGCCTGCTTTATGTCACCATGGCTCAGTTTCCTTTGTATTTTATGAAACAACACAAACACTGCATGTTTAAGTATGGATATAGCCATACTGCTGACATCCAACACTGGTAACAGCCTCAGCTTTATGAAGCCTTTGGAGTGATCAGTGTAACTGCAGGTGACATTTGAGATAGAAGTGGGTGTCCAAATGTGTGCCTTTATCTTTTGCATTGCTCTATCAGCATTTTTTGCCAGGTGTGTGTGCCTTATTGCAGCACAACTTCATGTAGGCACTTGTTAAGCTCTTGGAAGTCAAGCAATTTATGTTATATTCTTCATTGTTAGCCCATTAATTTATTGATAGCATGTTTGGTACTCCTACAGACCAGTTTTCTCAAAATATCTCTCAGTAAATTTAAGAAGTTCTGACAGCATGCAAAGCACAGGTCTCTTTGAAATGAACTCTAGAAAACTTTGAATGTGTCACCATATTGCAGCGCTGAAAATAACACAGCTTGACATAATCCTAAATTATTAAGTGATATTTACCCCCATAATCAATATTCTGTTCCCCTCAAATGTAACACAGAGTTAATACACCCCTTCCCATTTTGTTTGCATGATCATTTTGTTACCCTATAACATGGAAGTGCCTTGGGCTGAGGTTTCTGCTGGTGGCGAAAAATAAAATGTTGTTTCCATACTAAAGCAGCTCACACACTTACAGGACTACAGGCTTCAGATTTTTCTTCAGATTCTGTGCATTTCAGGTCTCAGTGTATCTCCAGCTGGGTGCTGGAGCACTGGGCACCTCTTCTTGATATTTGTGCACATAGTTGCTTTATTTGTGATATCACATACCTGCTGTCAGGCTTGGTTGGCTATAAAGTCATGATGACATTCTTGAAGGCTCAGCACTCTAGCAGGACTATATCTTTCTCCGTATAATTTTTACCTCAATCAGATTTTGAATTCTTATGGCATCAATACTGCCAAAAATTCATAAAACTTCAGTTGTAGCATGTCTAATCATTAATAATGACAGTTATAGTAAACACAATCTAAGAATTAAACACAATCTAAGTAGATTAAATTAAACAAATTTTGTTTAATAATGATCAGATTTAAATCTCACTGACCCAGGGGAAGCTCTGCTCTGTAAAATTTACTGGTGAATTAGTTTGATTTCTGTGTTTGGGATACTCACTCATGTCTTTATCTAGAAAACCTCTCACAGAAATGTGTTTATTCACTGGGTCAGCATTTATCTGGAGCAAATGTTATAAGACCAACGAGGGACTGTTAATAGGCTGTATCACTTTAAAAAATACAATGCAAGATATTCTTGAAAGCTGTTGACTCACCTCTTCTACCTTTCAGGATGTGTGAATTCATACACAATTCAAGTTTTACCTTTCCTGAAGGATTTTCTTGCCTTTAAGGAATCAGTAAAATTATCAGATTGCAAAGAACAGCAGAGCAAAAACTCACCAAATTACAGTGTTTTCAACAATTTTTCATAGTGTATTCTTTCCTCCTGTTAATACTCAGTATCCTGTGGACATCTGAGGTCAGTGCTGTCTCTTCCACAGATTTGCTTGTCCTGATTTCTCAGTTAACTTCTGCAAGCTTAGCATCCACAACCCCGAGGACCAGAGGCTGTTTCTATTGACAGAACCAGAATCAGAGCACAGCATGGGACTCTAAAAAGGATGACCAAGAGATGATGTTCAGTATTTCTAATGTTCACTACTTTTCTTAAGAAAAATACATGCATAAACATGAAAGTACATGTTGTAGGAAAAGAGTTTACTGCAGCAATTTCTGCGTTTAAGAAAAGTACACAGCACTGAAGAGCTGAGTGTATAGAACGAGAAAATCTTGACAAATTCACCATTAAACTGAATTCATAAGGAAATTGCTGATTGAACAGCTGTTCCACCTTAGCTGCTATCAGACTGGAACCAATGTCACAATTATCTATACAAATTTGAATTATATACTTTTCTCCATTCAAGCATGGATTTTCTAATAACACAAACAATTGCAGAAATCCATCTAGTCAATGATGCCACACAAGATTTTACAATAACTGTAGTGGAAAGTATATTTCTGCATATGTACTAATAATAATCATTAATACTCTGCACAGAATCAATTGTTTTAGTAATACTGTTTTATTATTATTATCGGCAGTGTAATTATGTTCTGAAAATATCATCCTAATGACTTGTCATCCCACTTGCAATGAAAATGGGTTTCTATTGCTAGATCAACTCTTACAATGAGATAACAATTATGTTACTAAGGAAAAAATAAAAAATTAAAAAAGATGGTGTCATGAATAATATTAATACCATGATAAATTTTTATAAGAAAATTACTAATTTATTTTTCTTCTTACTTTATCAATCTGCAGTTTTGTAATCTGCAGTCTACACATCAAATATTCTGAGGAAATGATAGAACTTCCTGTTCTCTCACATCTGGAACATTAGTAAGCTCAACCTCCAAAAAAACAGAGGCTAAATAATTTACCACGCTGTTTATTTCAAAGACCTCCTTCCAGAATTAAAGGAAATCCATTTGCATGTTTCTAAAGGCATTGTTCCTTCAGTCTGTGATGTTCATCAGTCAGGTTTGCTTCTTTTGTTTTTGCAATCTAAATAAAAATAGTTCAATGTTTTGGAACTCCATGGTTATCCCAGTGGATTCCTCTGCATCTATTGTGTAAAGCAAAACTAAGGGAAGCAAAGAATGACTAATTTTATGAACACGAGATGACAGAAGCAAGTGGAAATCTCTACATTCTGCTGCAATCTGCCACTTTTTTAAGACTCTCATAAAGCTTAATGATCCAATAGCTTCCAAATCTCTCACAGTTAAGTTTGTATTTTCCATTTTCACCCATTATAACTACAGTTTTTCAAAACTCATTAATTCATTAGATGTTGCTAGAAATTTGGCAAAACCACTCTCATTTATTTGGAATTGGCATGTGCACACAGGCACTTACCAAACAATACTCCTGCATGTAAATCAAAACCTAGCATACAATAATATGTTCACAAACTCATGGCCTAAGTGAGAAACAAGTGTTGAGATAAGGGAGAAACAACCACTGAGAAACACCAGTTGAAAAGTGAAAACCAAGGGAAATGCACACAATACACTGGTAGAAGGTGTTAAAATGCAAATGGAATGCAATTATTTTTTTCTGATATACTCAACCATTTTACATGTTTTTAAGATTGCAAAAGTTCTGCAAAGCAATTACAGCTTAACTAAAGTGAGCTTTACCCAGTTCTGTGTAGTCTTTACTTGTGAATGGTTTTCATATTAAATAAAACATATGAGAAGGTTTGTACCTTCAGCAGAGCTTTACAGGAATGAGATTTACCATTTTGTGGAAAATCGTGCAAAATGTGTTTAAAACTGTAAACACAGAATTAAAAAAATTTCCCATGAATCAAAATGTGTCTATATATCCTAACAAACTAGCATTAAATTTGCTTTATACTTGCTGAATGCCTTCATGTTAGCAAAACATAGGAAAAAAAAAAGATAATTCTATAGATGTAATCTGGATTGTGGTTCAAAACCTTCACCTGTTCTTCCATTGAAATCAAGGTGACTCTGGGCAGGTGACTCTGGGCAGGATCACACAGTGCACACTGCAGGACTGAGCCTAAGGCTATACAGACAAAACCATGAAAGACTGAAACCAGATACACCACAGCTCGATCTTAGTCTAAGCCTGTCCCTTACACTGTCTTTAGTAAAGAGAGATAAGTTGGCTCCTAAGGGTATTGCAGCCTAACTATGAAACACACATCTAAAATAACTAGCCAAATCACCTTCTGTACATCCTCTCCTTCTGCTAGCCATAGAATAACTAACTTAGGCTAAATGTCTAAATGATAGAATTTCCACTTTTAAGACAGGTAAATTTGGAAGAGATAAATATTTAGTTCTTTTCTTTGATTATTGACTTGGAGATACCCACAATTTTACCCAAACTTTTTATTTACAATGGCTGCGTATGTTTAAATATGTAGCTGCTGCCACCAAAAGAATCTCAGAGTTGCACAATACCACTGAAAACTAAATCCTTCCAGGGATCTCCAGACAATATCTGAAATTTGTTGCCATCCTGAAAAACATGTCCAGAAGACAATGTTCACAGACATTTTGGGGAACTCCTTCTCACAGTGTTGCCTAATGCAATATTAGTAGTTCATGAAAAAGTTTTCTTTGCAATTAAATTATGAAATGTGGCAGCATTAGGCCCCTTTGAACATCCTGAATTAAAAGTCATCATCAGTGTAGACATTGTACTTCAGCTTGCAGAGGAAAGGTTTGGAAGACAAAGGGCAAAGGTTGAATTGTCCTTAAAGCTGTGTAGAAGGCCAGGGCACAGTGACTGAGCAGAAGGGTGGGACCATTTCCTTGACTAAGTCCATGATTTAGTCACTGAACGTTGGACGCTGAGAAGCTCTGAGACTGAGCACAAAAGTGGCAGCAGAAATAGTTAAGATGGGAAGTGATTAAGTCATGAACAATGTGAGGCTGGAAAGTACTGCAATAGGCCATTGGGAAATAATGATTACAGAGTCAGCACTGAACTGCCAAATGTGTTTTCTATTGACTGAACTGGAACCCAGGGGTTTTTTTGTCACAAAACAAGGCATTGCTAAAAATGCGTTATTTGTCTCAATCAGTGAATAAAATCTAAATAAAGTGGTGTTGCCTCCCACATTCTTGGTGAACACATTTGTGCTATAGGTGGTCATGGAAAGCTGCTCATCAATGCTGGATCAATCGGTTCCTCAGAGTACTTTTCCTTGTGCATGGTGAAGTGTTGCCCAAATAGTGAATACAAAGCAGAACAGGGTGCCTTAGCAACGTTTCAAGAAGAAACATATTGAAAGCTTAAATTGAACTAATTAAATAAAATCAACACAATATTTTTTATATAAAAGGGAATCACTCAAGCGAACCTTTCTTAAGATCGAAGTTTGTGCAATCTAAAAGTTGGAAAGAGGTTTTGACTAGACTGAGTAATCTTGACCTTTCAGAGACATGCTCTTGGTAAATTCATGTGTACCAAAGGTACTGGAGCTGATTTACTATGAAGCAAGGCACTGTCTGCTCAAGGAACGCCCAAATTTCATGAAGAATGTGAACTTGCTATTTTTACAGGACCCTGAAAAAGTTACACAGCCATTTCATTATTCTACAACCCTAAAGCTCTTTCCTATCAAGCTATTCAAAATATTCCAGAGTTACAAATTAGCATCACAAATGCTAAAATATTGTCAGCATTCAATCAGTCAGCATGTTCTAGGCAAAATGGCAAGTTAAACACATGCTTCTAGGGAATGTTGGGGCTGGAGGGCTGTCCATGTCATACTTCTCCAGCAGCTCTGAAAGTCATTTCATGGAGACACTCACTCTGCAATAAAGGCATTTGGAGAAAACTTTCTCTTTCCTCCTGTAAATGGAGTTTACCTTTCATTTTCAGGCTAAAAGAGAATTATTAAGCCACCATTCACACTCTAGCATTCACCAGTTCAGTATTTTACTTTAATGTTGTCATCTCAATAAAAATATTCTCGATATACTATACGCATTCATCGAGAATATCTTATCACCACTTGAAAATGCTTTCCCATTATTCAGATGTCTTTAAATAAAAAACTTTGCCTGGTGAGAGCAGGTTCTTTAGAATAGGTAGCACCACTTAATCATGGTCATGTCTCTCATGGTAAATACAGATAGTTCCATCATAGGACATTTCATGAAGTCATGTACTTTTTGTTCTGATTTCTCACATCACTGTATTACATCAAATTGACAGGGAGCAATCAATACAAGAACTGCAATTCAAACCATCCCTGTTGTTGCAGCCCGCATGGGATGGAAACACACTCACGATCTGCACCAGCACTGCCTCCCATGTAAGGGCCTTTTGCATCCAGCTCACAAGGGTTGTGTCTCATTCATGGGAGCAGGAAGAGCTTCTGAGCTGCAGGACCCACACACCCAGCCCCCACTCAGGAGGATGCTGGGGCTGCCCTGTCTCCCTCCCCATCATGATGTGGCTCCCACGGGAAGACAGCCTGCCTAAACTGGCTGGACAGGGGCTGCAGCACATTCCTGTCAGATCCAAGATATAAAACACATAAACAGGCAGTATAGCCTTTATTCTATTCTCAGTTACCCAGACATTAAACAACATCAGGACTTCTATTGTGTAGGGATTGTATCTTGATGGGTAGAAGAACAAAGAAATATGTCAAAACATACAGAAATATTTCTCCTGACATTTTCACATTTTTTGAGTGTTAATTAGATAAGTTCAGGTGGCTTTCACTGATTGTTTACACTTGAGCTTAATATTCCATAAACCTGACTACACAAGCTATTCATTCACAGATTCTTAAAAATGGGTGCAGTTTGTTTCAAGATGCAGATGTTAGTATAATAAAATACTAACAGATTTCACAGTATGAATAAACAGGAATCAGTGTTTATGCATGATACAGAGAATAGTGTAGGGAGTTCTCCTCATTAAAATGGTAAACTAAGCCCAATTTAATTACAGCTTGAAAGCCAAAGGGAAGTATGTTACTATCTTATCCTGCAGAACACAAGGTAATTTTTTTAAAAAACAGTGGCGTGTCAGTGATAAAGTAAACAGAAATATGAAATCAGACTAGAAACTAGTATTTGGCATGCTTCATACCTATAGACATCTGTTTCCATTTCCAGGGCTGATTTGCTAGCTTGGCTAGTTACAAAAAACCCACAAAAAAAACCCCAAAACCAAAAAACTAACTTTCTAAAAGCTGTCCTAAAGCACACTCCATATGTCTCCACTATATAATACTAGAAAACAAAATTAAATGCATATAATAAACTTTTTTTACTGTGAGGCAGTTCTAAAATAGGTCTAGTACTGTGAGACAGGTTCTAGATTCATGCTTTGCAACGAAACAGAAAGCACTTGTAAAGACAATTGTATTTTCTTTCTTCTAACAAGGAATTAGTAGCAATAAGCTTTCCCTGTTTCCTTGCCTGCTGATAAAGGGCTGTAAAACAAAATATTAAGAAACTGTGCCAAGAAGAAACTGGGCACCAGGATGTAAAAGTCTCAGTACTGATAACCTGACTGAAGCTGTGAAAGGCAGCATTTTGGGCACATATTTGGTTTGGTTCATTTTTTTAAATCACTATTTTTTCTGAAGAAGTTTCAAAAAGGAGCTGAGCACAGTTTGCCTTCTTTGTTGTTCAGCAGCAAGACAAATTCACAGTCTAAACAAATCCTCCTGCTAAATTTTTAACCTAAAAGTACAGTGAGCTGTCCCTGTAAGTGAAAATAATGCATTATATTATTAGAATACTTTTGGCATCTAGCTTCTCCTATTCATTTATTCCTACCCAAAAGTATTATTTTCTGGTTGAGTTGAGCTGGTATATCTCCTGCTAAAATACCCACAATTTGCAAATTAGATATCCCTGCAGTCAGCATATATTAATAGCTCTGAGACCAGAACAGTCTGTGGTGCTGCCTACCTTTGCACAATACCATTGTGGTAAGCAGAACCACTCTATAAATAAGCTCTGCGTTCTGTGTTCTCGGCTTTTTCAGCCTCAGGAAGCTGGAAATTAAAGCCTTCAAACCACAGGGAAGTGCACTAACCAGTCAACAAGGGGGAAGAAGCAGGATATTGTGGGGTTTACTGGCATGCAAGGCAAATAACCTAGCTGTTCCCACCTCGCTGAAAATTTCAAAAAGACCTAGTTTTATCAAAAGTATATAAGACACCACTTTTTCAGCAAAAAAAAATGGATCAGCCAAATGAAAGCATCCAGAGTTAACACTGAACAAATACCCAAGAAGCCTATGAATACAGCAATCTATCAAACCCCACATAAACCAAACTTTAGATGTGAATGTTGTCACACAACCACATGAAAAAGACAGCAAACATTTTTACATTCCACAAAATGAAACTTTAACCCCACCACCAGAAATAAGGGTTCCCTCAAATGAGTGCAAAGGAACTAGAAAACCACAACAGCCACCCCTGAGGCTGCCACTCTGTTCTCCTGGCAGTGGCTGAATCTTTCTTTTGAATCCCTGGAGTTAATCCCGATTAATAATTATGCTGCAGGTTGGCACTTGGCCAGATCCCATGAAGCAATATTTACATCTCTCTTATCTGGTCATAAATTGTTAAATTTGATCTTTTGGCATACCCGAAACCACTACCTGCCCATCACAAAAGCATGCAGTGCATTGCTAGAGCCATAAAACAGCTTCTGTTATGTTAGGGAACTTGTGCTGGTAGATGGAGTCAGTACACAGAGAGACAGCCTTTCCTGAATGAATGACTTCAAGAATGAATCTTGAATTATGATGTGCTGAATGGAATTGAAATGCTTAGCTAACCACTCAGACAGATCTTAGCATAGTTGTTAGCCAACCTGACCTCGTCCCAGAGCTCTTCAAAAACCACCAGCATCCCTTGGCAGTGTAAAGTGTTAGTCGCAGGGGAACTGTGCTTTGGTAGATCACTAATTCCAAAGCCCATCTGCTAGACTATTAACACAGGTGGGCACACTTCAGCACATTTTAATGCAAAATTGCTTCATGCTATTTTTCCTTTCTCTTGCTGTCCAAAATCAGAATTCAGGGATAGGTGCTTCTCTTGTAATACCAGACTTCACTGCTGCCTTGTGCCCAGCAAGCACCTGGGCTCCAGTTTCTGCTTTAGTTACTGTCCATGTGTCCCTGGTTCTCCTCAGTTCAGACTGTGGAGAGGTGCTGTGCAGGAACAGGT
>NW_008680373.1:8800-10974 GCF_000695815.1 Acanthisitta chloris | reverse complement strand
AGCGGACACCCTGCTTTAAAAGTCAGTGTGAACGTAAGAACCTTTGAACATTCATTTTAACAGCTTATTTTCGCTATCAAACTCTTTGACCATTAACAGCCATAAATCTGTTTCAGTAGTTAACCTCAATTACTGCGTTATACAACTAATAAACCACAAAGAACTTCTTTCACAGGAAGCCTTTACCATATGGTACTTCAGTATCTTTCAAATCCTCCCCACAGAGAAATCAGGGGTACAAATAAGTCTATCTCACATGGCAAAGAGGTGTAGGTGCTCTCAGCCTTTCAACCTCTCTATTCCTCAGGTTTTCAAAGGACTGAGCCTTCCTGATTTCCACCTGCAGAAGGGCAGCCCCGGAATGTAAACGATTTTTTTGTGCTGAATCTTTGCTTTCCCTGAACTTGAGTTGACATGAAGTATTTGGCTGAGCTGTGTGCAGTCTCCAAAGGCCAAGCCCCTTCTCTCTGCCAGGCATGCTGTGATAAAAACACAGATAAGATTCATAGTTCCTGTAACTTCTGTACCTGGGAAATATAAAACTTGGGCAGCACTCAGCTCCTTTTGGACACTGTGTGTAAAAGCCACTAGAGACAGAGCACACGAGCAGCAAAGTTCTTCTCCATCCAGATCGTGTTCTATAAACTCGCACTATAGATATTATTAGCAGAGATCTGCATAGTGTCCAAAGGGAAAAGACAATACTGCTTTGATATGAGGCTTTTTGCCTTCCCTGTCTTTCATTTTTACCCATTCTCTATCAATCCAGTTTGAGATGTGCTGTTTACCTGCTCTGGCCACAGAGTCTGGTTTCTCGCAGCCACCAGGATGCCATGGATGCCCAGAGCACACATGCTGCCAGGGCACATAAAAGAGAGGGAGTTTATTAGTGGGAAGGATGGCAGAGCCAGTATTCTACTCTTTTGATTCTTCATTTGTTAGTCATAGCTTGCAGACATTATAGCTGAAATAGCTGCAACATCTTCAAACACTGCACACAGAGAAGGCATGTGGCACTTCCCCTAAACGGAATGTTTAGCCAGTGTTATCCACTGCCCAACTGGCTTGTACAGAGCACTTAGCAAGCAGCAAATGATTTTAGGTGTTGAGTGCATACTAATTACAAAAACATGCTTCAGCTAATCATGTCAGGCCTCAGCTTTGTTCCTGCATTTTCTTCAGATTTCTGCTCACCACCCACTCCTTGGTAAACTCTGGGTAAATGCTCTCATTGTCTATTGTTAATCTTCCTTGCCTGTATGATGATAGCTGGTTTTTGATCAGTGTCTGAACAAAACCACCTTTGCTGGATGGGTCATGAAATAGGGTGGAATTTATGAGGCATCTTTCTCCAAATTATATTGCCTTCAGCTATGTTCTGTCAGAGACACTTTGTAATACTGTGTAAACAAGTTCTCTTTCATGTCACAGTGATCTAGAAAAAATGCCTCTGAATGGAGCAAAATGGAAAGAAAAGATATTTTCTCACAGGCCTGTCTTAAAATGGTATTTAAAAAAATATCAGAATAATCTGTATCCTCTGTACAACAAGCAAAAGTGAACATTTTTTCCTCCTGACACCCATTAAAGGGACAGACTGCACAGCCCCTGTTTTGCAACTGTGTGCTCGTTTCTTTTTTACGGGTCCCTCCTAGTCAGCCTCTTGCAGGAGAGCTTCACAAGCAGACTGAGCATTTTCTGTAAAATATATCCCAGTCAATCTGCAGAATACCTGGCCCTAAGGGTTGCACTGCTGTTTCTACTGGTAATAGTTCTGGGCACGCTTGTGCTTTATCCTGTGTACTCATCATTGGGAGCAGTGGACTCTTCCATGTCCCTTTGCACTTCAGCTTTCCTTCAGAATTAATAAAGATCATCACATGAACAACTCAGCACTGAAACCAGTCATCTACTTCCTAACGACAGGATGGGCAGGCAGCGAGCTAGGAAAGAAGGGGTAGCTCTTTTGACCCTACTCATACCATTGACCTGATTGACTGCAAATCAAATATATCTCCACTGGAGCAAGAGAAGACCCAGTAAACATCCCAATATGTTGCTTTATTGTCAGATTTTGTGGTGATCCTGAAGTTGAGTCCTTACTGTATTTTTAAACTCACTATGAAGATGCAGGCTGCATTCATTTCACCATGAGCAACAGGCAGAGTCTATTT
>NW_008680373.1:1029-8757 GCF_000695815.1 Acanthisitta chloris | reverse complement strand
AAGCATGCTGTTCAGTCCTTTTCCTTATTGCACGAGTTCAAGAAGAAAAGACTATATCAAAGAAGCAAACTGAGAATAAAAATATTTAATATACTGTTTCTGACTCATACGTCACCAGGATATGAACTTGCAGTAGTTTAATCCCACCAGCAACCAAACACCATGCAGCTGCTCGCTCACTGCCCCACCAGCAGGATGGGGGAGAGAATCAGAAGGGTAAAAGCTAGAAAACTCACGGGTTGAGATAAAGACAGTTTAATAAGGAAAGCAAAAGCCACACACACAAGCAAAGTAAAACAAGGAATTAATTCACTGCTTCCCACGGGCAGGAGGTGTTCAGCCATCTCCAGGAGAGCAGGGCCCATCATACGTAACAATTCTCTGAGAAGACAAATGCCATTACTCCAAATGCCCTCTCTTCCTCCTTCTTCCCCCACTTTATGTACTGAGCATGATGTCCTATGGGGTGGAATATCCCTTTGGTCAGTTTGGGTCACCTGTCCCAGCTGTCTCTCCTCCCAATCTCCCATGCACCTCCAGCTGCCTTGCCAGCATGGAATTGTGGGAAGAAGCAAAGGCCTTGGCTGTGTGTGAGCTCTGCTCAGCAATTACAGAAACACCTCTATAATATCAACTCTGTGTTATGCAAAAATCCAAAACACAGCCCCATACTAGCCACTGTGAAGAGAGTTAACTCCCCTCCAGCCAAAACCAGCACAGAACTGTAAAATTAATCTAAGATAAAAAGCGAGTTTGTCAGAAAGTTCTGCATGTTCATGATACAGATGGAAGTCATGCATACAGTATTGTGCAGCACACACTAACTTGTTTTTAAATGACACACTGAGCACATATAAAGGCAAATGTATTCCTTGATATGCTTCACAGTGAGAAATTATGGAGAAAAACAACACTGATCTATCAGCAATCAGTGTTCAGATTACCATACTGCTACTTCCACATTTTTGTCAAAAGATCCTCAAAAACTCCATTCTCTTGTCTTTTGCTTCTCTCTTACTAACAAATTTGAAGTAAAATAAAAAGCGTACAATTAAAAGAGTTAAACAAATTTAAAATACTTGGTTAAGGCACCAAAATAATCCTGGAGCTGTTGAAACGGAAAAGAGAATGAGTCATAATCCAAGAAATGCCTCAGGCTTGCCATGCCTTCAGTATATGTCAATATTCTCTAATAAACCTGATATTCAAAGGTTCAGAGTGCCCAGCAATTGTTTTAGACAGTTAACAACATGAAAACAAAGGGTAGATGTGCATGGACCTTCACTGTCCTTGTGCTCTGGGGACATGCTTCCTAGGTGCTTCCTTAGAAGGACTCCAGAAACCTGCTCAGAGCTTTGCCTGGCCCAGCATGAGCAGGATTTTTAAGGATCCAGAGCTCAGGTCGAGGGAACACTGACTCAGAGGGCAAGAGGGGACTAAGTCTCAGGAGTGGCCTAGAATTCAGAGTATTGCCTGGGTTGTTTTACCATATATAGCCTGGACAGAGTCTTTAAATACTTTGACACTCAAGTCCCAGATTCTGTCCTTATTCCCAAAGGTTCAGTTGGAAAAGCTGGAGCTCTAACTTTTTTCAGCTGTAGGACTTACAGGTTTCTCACTGAAGGATGGAGGTATTTACATAGAAATCTTTGTCAAGGAGAAAAAGAAGAAAGTCATAGAAAAATGATAAATAGCATCAATGAAGGAAAATGAACACACACATTAAAAAAAGCAACAAAACCTCAGTTATAAATTGAAGCAGCCTACAGTAAATAAAAGAGGTGGATGTTCAGCAGATATAAACAGAAGGAGTGGAGCCCAAGCATTTATTCTGATTAATCTTAAAGCTATAATGACTGACAGCACGTACTAAAAAACTAAATGCATTGTTTGCAGTATAAACAAAACAGTTTTGAGCTGTTTTCACAAACACAATATGACAAAAAGGAGGTGAAAATCTATCTGTAGATGACTTTACTCCTGTATGCCTGCCAGGAATTTTGCATGCAGTTATAGCTGTCTAACCATCAGAAAGACCAAGGGAGGAAATGGAAAGAGTCCAGAAAAATGGTCAGAGAGACGGAGATACTGATATATAGTGAGTGACTAAAATAGAACTGAATTTTTAAGACTTTGGCTCTATGACAATTAAAGAGATATAGCAATCTACAATCTGAAAAGCATGAATGTAAAAAAAAGGGACTTTTATGGGAAAAGGGGAAGGGAAACCAAATAGGAAAAGAAAAAATGCATGCTGGATTTCCAAAGTAGACTGGAGAAGTTTCCCAAGCGTGGAATGTATAAAAGATCTGTTAGTCTAATACTAACAATGTTCTCTTCTCCCACACTGGTCTACAGTAGGTCTCACTAAAAAAAATAATTTTCCTGTTTTTACTAATTCACTACACAGTTCAATGTTCCTTGCTACTAAGACAGAGTAGCTAGCATTTTATTCAAGGATCATCTAGCTCTGATCAAAATTTTTGAGAACAAATCAATCCCTGTTCTCTGCTATGCCTCCTACCACCACTGCCACAAGCACAAACATTGAAGAAAATATTACCAAGCGAACATCACATACATATGCTTTCTTTCAGCACATGTTCAACTCATTGAGTGCTGCTGACACTTTAGGCAAGAGTCTCCTCATTCTCCCTGTATTTATTAGAAAGCTCTGGGATAGACAGAAAGAGGAAGAACATGTAGCCTTGGGAGGGAGTGACCCAGAGGCATAAACCCCAGAAGCAGCCAATTGAAAATTACTTACAGTTACCTAGACTTTGACTATTGATCATGTACACACTGTCTGGAAAGTAGCTTTGCATTTTATCTGCTCCTGTCTCCTTTATTTGGATAATCTGGACAGAGCAAAACACTGTAATAGATATCCATTCATACATATGATGTGTATATATTATATACATATGTGTTGTTATACATGGTCTAGTTGCATTGACACTGCAGGGGCAGGCCAAGTCATACTAGAGAAGCCATACAGAGAGAAGGAATGTAATCCAACTGCACCTTCAAGAATGGAAACAACTACACTTCTTTGACTCAGAATAATGAGAAAAAATATCATTTGCTCACGTGGGCCTCACCTTCTTCTCAGTGGGGTGCTCGAAACAGGGATTTTTAAATTGTATGTCCTTTGAAAAAGCCTTCTGCAAATTCTACTTTTCTCAAAGGATCATCCTTTTTCTTAAAGGAACGGTTTTACCACAGAAATTACTTTATTTACCCAAAGAAGGCAAGATTCAACCAAGCTATTCAAATACAAAAAGATAAATAAAGTATACTTTAAGGAAAAAAAACCCTAAAAACTACAGTGTTTCTGAAGCACTCCTTGGGCAAGTCAGACACTTATGAGCAATAAGTGTAGGAACGGTCAATGTCTTGGAAAGAAAAAACTCATCACTGATCTATATGTACATATTTGGCTTTCCAATAAGCCATTCTAAACCTATATGATCAATAAGAATGGGACATAACTTTTTTCTATATTTTAGCAATAAGAAGTTTTGTTGCTTCTCTAAGGTTGGATGAATTTATTGCTGAAAATGTCCTAAATTCCTTGGAGATTTCCTGGCTCATCAACATACTGCAAACAGATCAAAAATGCATTCTTAGGATAAGCAGTTTATCAGATCATAAGTATTCTTGTAAAGGAACTACACAAGACAATGCCCTAATTCAAGCATAAAATGCTCAGTATTCCCTTTTTACACCCAAAGCATGAAAAGAGCAGAAACCGGTGAGAAGATCAAAGAGATTTTAACATAGAAAGCTGTTAAATAGCAAGCTACAGAAAACACCTGGAAAACTTAGTGGCAGCAAACCCTTGAGGTGTGGTTTAGAAATGCAAACGAAACCACACTAGTCTAAATCAAGCAACTGTCACATTTTTCCAGATGGATGTTTTTCATGAACAGATCTGAGACGTATATGATCCAGCTGCTGAATGGATAGGAATCATCATCTCTGAAAAACGTTAACAGGGTTTTTTTAATATCTGAAGCACCTAATCTTGTGGCAGCTATTGTGAAGGGCATGATTTTCACCTTTGTAAGCGTCATCCACCGATGACAGCATTCTGCTTCACACCCCTGGTCATCACCTGCATCCTACCAGACATTAGCATCCTGCAGAGTGACACTTCATCAGTAGAAGTATAAAACAACCATTAGAAGAGTCTTAATTAAACCAGAGCACTTAGCAATCTCCAGAAATGTGCTGGTTTGAGCTGGAGTAGAGCTAACTTTCTTCATAGAGGCTAGTATGGGGCTATGTTTGGGTTTTGTGCAGAACACAGAGTTGATAATGCAGAGATGTTTTTGTTATTGCTGAGCAGAGCTTACACAGAGTCAAGGCCTTTGCTGCTTTCCGTACTGCCACACTGGCAGGGAAGTTGGGGATGCATGGGAGATTGGGAGGAGACACAGCTGGAACAGGTGACCCAAACTGACCAAAGGGATATTCCATACCATAGGACATCAGGCTCAGTATATAAGGTGGGAGGAAGAAGGAGGAAGGGAGGACATCTGGAGTGATGGCGTCTGTCTTCCCAAGGAACCGTTACGCGTGATGGGGCCCTGCTCTCCTGGAGATGGCCAAACACCTCCTGTGTGTGGGAAGCAGTGAATTAATTCCTTGTTTTGCTTTGCTTGTGTGTGCAGCTTTTGCTTCCTCTATTAAACTGTCTTTATCTCAACCCATGAGTTTTTGTAGCTTTTACCCTTCTGATTTGCTCCCCCATCCCGTTGGTGGGGGAGTGAGTGAGTGGCTGTGTGGTTCTTGGCTGCTGGCTGGGGTTAAACCACGACAAGAAAACATGGCATGACCCAAGCTAAAGGGTCCTCCATCACTGACAACTAATCACAGAATGTTTGCACCAGAGAGTTGCAACAAGAACAGTTACTGCTTTTATAATGATTTCCCATTTAACTGTCGGATGCTTCTGGCGAAATCACCTGGTCTTATCTGCAGATCTCACCAGCTCCAGAGCTGTTTCCATACCTCCTCCACAATACCCCTTTTCTTTTTTCATTTCAGTGAGCAAACAGCCCATGCTCTGATGTTCTGATCAACATTCAGGTTCTGGTTTCACACTAAACCAAAGTTTAATGCCTTTCTTTGCTTGCTTATATGAATAAACAGTCATATACATTTGGATTACCATGTTTCAATGAGCTACCACTGGTCAGCCGAACAGTAGAAACTGTTGGACCACTGTGTTGCAAGGTTAAAGCAGATGGGTCCTCTCCCCATCTCTGGCAGGGCTAGGACACAAACAGGCTCAGGAGTTGCCATCCAGCACTGAGCAGCTCTCTGTACCCTACTTCCCTTTCTCAACCTTTTACAATGTGCAGCTGGCCCACATAGCAGGAATTCCACTAGGGTTCCTTGTAATATTTAACACGCCTAAGCACACAGGAAACATTGATCATAACAGTTCCTGCACTGCTGTAAACACTGAAGTGGCCAGTAGGACTAGGGAAGGGACTGTCCCTCTGTACTCAGTGCTGGTGAGGCCACACTTCAAGTACTGTGTCCAGTTCTGAGTCCCTCACTGCAAGAAAGACTTTGAGCATCTCTCTTAAAATGAAAGGCTGAGGGAGTTGGGCTTGTTCAGCCTCAAGAAGAGACAACTGACAGCGGACATTATTTATGTACACAAGTATCTGAAGAGGGTATGACAAGAAGATGGATCCAGGTTCTTCTCCATGGTGAAAACCAATAACACAAGAGGTAACAGGCAGAAACTTTTGCACAGGAAGTTCCACCTGAATACAAGGAAGAACTTCTTTACTGTGCAAGTGACTGTGCACTGGAACAGATTGTCCAGAGAGGTAATGGAGTTTCCCTCACTGGATAGATTCAAGAACTGTCTGGATGGAATCCTGTGCCATGTGCTCTAGGATGACCCTGCTTGAGCAGGGAGTTTGGATCAGATGAACCATTGTGGTCCCTTCCAACCTGACTGTGATTCTGCGATTCTGTGAGGTGCTGGAGCAAGTCCAGAGAAGGGCAATGAAGATGATGAAGGGTCTAGAGAGTAAGTCATATGAGGAGTGGCCAAGGGAGCTGGGGGTGTTTATCCTGGAGAAAAGGAGACTCAGAGGAGATCTTATTGCTTTCTACAGCTACCTAAAAGGACATTTTAGCATGGTGGGAGTCAGCCTGTTCTCCCAGGCGACTAGCATCAGGATGAGGGGCAATGGCCTGAAGTTGCACTAGGGGAGGTTCAGGTTGGACAGCAGGAAGAATTTCTTCATTGAAAGGGTGGCTAAGCATTGGAACAGGCTGCCCAGTGAGGTCACCATCCCTGTAACTGTTCAAGACTGGATGTGGCACTTCATATTATGGTTTAGTTGACATGGTGGTATTCAGTCAAAAGTTGGACTTGATGATCCTGGATGTCTTTTCCAACCTTAACAATTCTATGATTCTATGATTTAATACATATCACAAGTGCAGTCAGCCTCCAAATCCAAACCTGAGACCTTTTCAGTACATCACCACTTGTTTCAACATTCAAATCCAGGTCTCACTGGTGACTGTGAGGTTTACCCTGTAACATATGCTGACATGTTAGTAACTTCTTGAAGAATTACACTTGGGCCAAAGTGTGGAAACACACACACATATATGCATTTCATGTCACATAATATAATTACTTGGCTATTACCTATATTGAGATTATTTTTTAAAAAATCTATCCAAAGGTTATTACAGAACATTATGGAAGACTTGAGAAGATTTTGTGGTCATTGCTCTCTACACCTAATTCTGTACTTCAAATTGTTCTGTCCAGCCATGCTGGCAGAAAGCTGAGCCTGGCAGCCCTAGGCAGGGAAACAGGAAAAATCCCCCTTACTGAACATCATACATACCTCCTTGTTTTCTGCACATCTGCCAGAAAAGTCAGGGATTATGCTTTACCACTGCTCTGGCTTTACCATCAACCTCACTTGATAAACCATACAGAAATAATTTCCTAAATAACTACCAGAGTTATTGAAAACAGCATGATTTAAGGGGTTCCTAATAAACAACATCTGAAGTCATATATAGACTTGAGGCTTTATTGCTTTTAAACAGGCTTTTCATGAAAAATATTATTCTTTCAGGAGCAATTGCATCACCACTTTATTTAAAATCCTCAGAGATTACAAAGGTAAACTCTTCATTTTCCATGGTGCTGTCTCAACATTTATCAGTTATTACAATAACAGATTTCAAAAAGCAGATGGACATGAACAAGAACATGCTATTTGCTTTTTATAAACAGGGCTGGTACTGCAAACCCATTCTCCAGTGGCAAACTGGGATTTAGGAGATCTTGCAAGAAGAACAACTCTCTAGCTTTTAGCAAAGCTGGAGCTGAGCTATAGAGCTACAGACTTGCTTCACCAGCTGGTTGTAGAGTAAGATGAAGCAGGAGTGGTTGGGAAATGGACAGAGCTGTTCAAAAGCAGCTCCCTGGTTATGTACATGCACCCTGATCCATGCCTCTAGTGAGGGAGAGGTAAGGAGTAGTCTGTCTGTATAAATGACTATGTCCTGATTTCAGTAACCAAGGGGCTAGTTTGGGATACTCTGCTGGTTGCTGGTTTTCCCAGCACCAAACCCAAATTTCCATGTCTGGCCCAAGCAGCCACCAAAAGCCTGATGAATGCCTTTGGACTGCACTCAGTTCTCCATATCTATAGGCTAAAAAATATTTGC
>NW_008680373.1:0-1007 GCF_000695815.1 Acanthisitta chloris | reverse complement strand
AACCGCAAGTCTGTCAATTGGTCTTTTTATTCCACTCACTAAGGGAAGGAAAGAGGAATTGTGGGGGTAGAAATGCAGCTCGTAAGTATGTCTTGAATCTTACCTTTGAACCAGTTGAAAGCTTGTATTTGCAAGCTTTTAGATTTAATGAGCCACAGCTACATTACTGGATCCAAACCATTTACGTGACACCAGTATCACTAAGCTCATCAGCATGGGAGAAAAAAAAGCATCAACACGAGTTACACACAGGCAAAGCTTTTCTGCAGAAGTTATCCGGTCAAGAACAATGCAGCATGGTCCCGAGCATTGTAATAGGTGATTTCCTACACAAACTTTGTGTAGTTATTTTTGTATCACTTTCCTGTGAGCTTTTCAAAGCTTAAAGCTATCCTTAACCTAATGCAGTGGTGAAAATAAAAGAAAGTTACCACTGGTAGCTTCCTTTTTAATTTAACAAGCATGGATGATCGATTAGTAACATCACTTTCTGAGAGTGATGGGTGATTGTGGTTATTGAATGCAGCAAACAAACTCCTGGCAGCTCATGAGCTCACACTGCGTATCGATATTATCAGATACTTTTAGCAGCCGTTATAATAATTCACTCCCTTTAAATAGATCACTCTTTGGCTTAACACATGTTCTCAAATAATTAACAGAGGAAACTGAAGCTAAAATTCAATTTAGCTTCGATTGAAGCTAAAACCCAAAGAGGGCATGGCAACAGCTCGCAATGGCAGATGCAGCACTACATTGCAGTCAAAATTAGGCAGTTTAGGGAGCACGAGTCAAGTAAATCATCCTGGAGAGCGACGGACGGGTGGTGCCGGACAGGGAACCTCGGTGGGCAGGGGTGTCACACCTCTCTGCCTCGCTTCTCGTCCCGCGTCCCCTGCGGCTGGGAAGGGGACGGAGACACGACCAGCGCACCCTCTCCCCTGACTCCTGTCGCGCTGCCGCGGCCCGCACTGAGCGGCTGAGCGCGGAACGAGCGCGCCCGGCCG
>NW_008680372.1:0-236 GCF_000695815.1 Acanthisitta chloris | reverse complement strand
ATCCCACCATCAATGGTCCCATCCCACTGCCAGTGGTCTCATCCCTCCACCAATGGTCCCACCTCCCCATCAATGTTCCTATCCCACCCCTAATGGTCCCATCCCACCACAATGGTCCCAGACCACCACTGATGTTCCCATCCCACCACCAATGGTCCCATCCCTCCATCAATGGTCCCATCCCACCACCAATGGTCCCATCCCACCACCAGTGGTCCCACCCCACCACCTCTGGT
>NW_008680371.1:2649-3208 GCF_000695815.1 Acanthisitta chloris | reverse complement strand
GAGGGCCGTCACCTCCTTTCCGTTCCGTCCCGCCGGTGCCGGAGGTGTCTGCCCCCCCGAGAGTGTCCCGGGGCCTGTTCCACCCCTGGATCGGCCTCAGCGGGGTTCTTCTGCCGCGGGACAGTCATAGGAGGAGCCTCCAACGTGCAAGAGTTCGGGAGTGTCGGGTCGGGCTGTGTTTCCGGGTGTGGAGGTGTCTGGGGCTGGGACAGGCTGGAAGTGTGGGACAGGGGGAATGGGTTCAACTGCCAGAGGGCAGGGATAGATGAGATCTTAGGAAGAAATTGCTCTCTGTGAGGGTGCTGAGGCACTAGCACAGGTTGACCAGAGAAGCTGTGGCTGCCCCATCCCTGGGAGTGTTCCAGGCCAGTTTGGATGGGGCTTGGGGCAACCTGAGCTAGTGGAAGGTGTCCCTGCCCATGTCAGGGGGCAGAACTAGATGGTCTTTAAGGTCCCTCCCAACACAAACCATTCTGTGACTGTGATACAGCAGATCCTTGTGGGTATCTAGGGTGGGGAGAGGTAGCTTAGGCGAATGCACTGATTCCCCATGGAGCTG
>NW_008680371.1:0-2426 GCF_000695815.1 Acanthisitta chloris | reverse complement strand
GCACATGTTGGCCAGAAAAGCTGTGTCTGCTCCATCTCTTGGGGAGTGTTCCAGGCCAGGTTGGATGGGGCTTGGAGCAACCTGAGCTAGTGGCATGTGTCCCTGGGCTTGCCCTGCTGTGTCCCAGCTCTGACTCCCAGTTCCTCTCCAGTTCACAGCAAAGCAGCTGGAGAAACTCTCCAAGAAGGCTGAGAAGGATTCCAAGGCTGAACAAGCTAAAGTCAAAAAGGTGAGTGGGCCCTCATCCTGCTCTTCCTCAGCACCACCTGGGGCAGCTGGAGGTACCTCCTCCCCCTATGGCATTGGGAAATTGATGGTCCCTCCCACCCTCCTCTCCTGGACCTGCCAGGGGTATGTGTCACATCCCAGTGACGCCAGGAGGGATTTAATTCCTGCTCAAGGGCATTCCCAGCTCCTGAGAGAGCTGCTCCCTGTTGAAATCCCATTCAGTAGGAACAGAAAGTGCTGGTTCCCACCTAGGGGGGCTCTCTGCCTCTCCTCTCTTGAATCTATGGCACATCCCAGTGACACCAAGAGGGATGTCATTCCCTCCTAAGAGCATTCCCAGCTCCTGGTGCTATGGGACAGCTGTTCCCTGCTGGGATCTCATCCAGCAGAAACAAGCAGTGGTGAATTCCCCTCAGGGGGCTCTCTGCCTCCCGTCTTGGATCTACCAGAGGGATGTGGCACATCCCAGTGATACCAAGAGGGATGTAATTCCCTCCCAAAGACATTCCCAACTCCTGGTGCCATGGAAGAGCTGTTCCCTGCTGGAAATCTATCCAGTAGAACCAGATAGTGCTGGTTTATCTCTGGGGGAGCACTGCCTCCCCTCTTGGATCTACCAGGGGTATATGTCACATCCCAGCAACAGCAAGAGCAATGTAATTGCCTCTCAAGGACATTCCCAGCTCCTGGCACCGCAGAAGAGCCATTCCCTGCTGGACTCCTGTCCAGCAGAACCAGGCAGTGCTGGTTCACACCCAGGGGGGACTTTCTGCCTCCCATCTTGGATCTATGTCACGTCCCAATGACACCAAGAGGGATGTAATTCCTTCTCAAGGGCATTCCCAACTCCTGGCGTTACAGGAGAGCTGTTTCCTGCTGGAATCCCCCCAGCTGATGCAGGCAGTGCTGGTTGCCCCCTGGGGGCTCTCTGAGCAGGCAATGCCCTGTGCCCCAGGCCCTGCAGCAGAAGAATGTGGAGTGTGCCCGAGTGTATGCTGAGAACTCCATCCGCAAACGCAACGAGAGCCTCAACTGGTTGCGCATGGCCTCGCGTGTTGACGCCGTGGCCTCCAAGGTGCAGACAGCTGTCACCATGAAGGGGGTAAGAGCCTCTTGGGGTGTCTGGGAGTGTGGGATGGGGTCCTGGGGGTGTGGGATTGAGCTGTGCCCACAGGAAAGGAATGGTGGTGCTTCCACTCTTGGGTCCAAGGTGCAGAGAGCTGTCACCATGAAAGAGATAAGAGCTTCTGGGTAGGACCTTGGGATGTGGGATGGGATCTGGGGATATGGCATGAAGTTGTGGCCACCCAAAGGGAGTGTTGGTGGTTTCCCTCTTGGCCCAGGGTCTGGCATGGGGCTGTGGCTAAAGGAAAGGATTGGGATGGGGCCTGGGGATTTGGGATGGGGCTGTGCCCACAGGAAAGGAATGGTGGTGGTGCTTACTTTCTTGGATCCAAGGTGCAGATAGATGTCACCATGAAGGGGGTGAGAGCCTGGGAGTTTGGGAGGGGGCTGTGCCTGCAGGAAAGGATCAGGATGGGGCCTGGGAATGTGGGATGGGGCTGTGCCCATGAGAAGGGAATAGTGGTGCTTCCCCTCTCAGATCCAAGGTGCAGATAGATGTCACCATGAAAGGGGTAAGAGCCTCCGAGAGCGCCTGTGATTATTCATCCCACCTGGAATGGCCTCACAATAGGGTTCAGATTCATCTATAACCTGTAGAGCATCCCTGAAGGAATCTCCTCTTGCAGGTGACGAAAAACATGGCCCAGGTGACCAAGGCCTTGGACAAGGCTCTGAACTCCATGGACCTCCAGAAGGTGTCAGCAGTGATGGATAAATTCGAGCAGCAGGTGCAGAACCTGGATGTTCACACGTCGGTAAGTGCTTAGGAGGGTCAAGGGGAGTTCACCCTGTGGAGAGGGGAATGTGGCAGACAGGGAGGGTGGGATGAGGGTGGGATCCCTGATGGATCTTAGGGGAATGCAATGGGCTGGGCAGGGTGACAGTGCTGTGTCTGCCCCAGGTGATGGAGGACTCCATGAGCTCTGCCACCACGCTGACCACGCCGCAGGAGCAGGTGGACAGTCTCATCGTGCAGATTGCTGAGGAGAATGGGCTGGAGATCATGGACCAGCTGAGCCAACTGCCCGAGGGGGCCTCAGCCCTGGGGGAGAGCTCTGTCCGCTCCCAGGAGG
>NW_008680370.1:0-935 GCF_000695815.1 Acanthisitta chloris | reverse complement strand
AGACCCCCAAAATTTTGGGGTCCCCCTAAACTTACCGGTGGGCAACAATCCGGATATTCCGGGGCCACTTGGGGCATATCCTGAAAGGGAAAAAAAAGGTAAAAAAAACCCCAAAAACTGATCTTAAAACCCCAAAAATTGACCCTGAAGATCCCAAAAATTGACCTGAAGACCCCAAAAAAATTTGGGGGAGCCCCAAAAATTTTTGGGGACCCCCAAAAAAAAACTTACCGAGCCACAGGGAGGACAGAGACCCTGGAAAAAAAGAAAATAAAGAGGGAATGAAATTTTTTGGACAGGGAGGACAGAGACCCTGGAAAAAAAGAAAATAAAGAGGGAATTAAATTTTTTTGGGGGTCCTAGAAGGAATTTTGGGGGTCCAGAGAGGAATTTTGGGGGTCCTGAGGGGATTTTTGGGGGCCCTAGAAGGAATTTTGAGGGTCCAGGAGGAATTTTTGGGTGTCCTAAGAGGAATTTTGGGGGTCCTAGCAAGAATTTTTGGGGTCCTGGAGGATTTTTGGTGGTCCTGGAGGAATTTTTGGGTCCCTGTCTGAATTTTGGGGGTCCCGGTGGAATTTGGGGGTCCAGATCAGGATTTTTGGGGCTCCAGATCCGGATTTTGGGGTTCCAGGTAAGGATTTTGGGGTTCCAGATCAGAATTTTAGGGCTCCAGATCCGGATTTTGGGGTTCCAGGTAAGGATTTTGGGGTTCCAGATCAGAATTTTAGGGCTCCAGATCCGGATTTTGGGGTTCCAGGTAAGGATTTTGGGGTTCCAGATCAGAATTTTAGGGCTCCAGATCCGGATTTTGGGGTTCCAGGTAAGGATTTTGGGGTTCCAGATCAGAATTTTAGGGCTCCAGATCCGGATTTTGGGGTTCCAGGTAAGGATTTTGGGGTTCCAGATCAGAATTTTAGGGCTCCAGATCCGGATTT
>NW_008680369.1:13181-18600 GCF_000695815.1 Acanthisitta chloris | reverse complement strand
ACATTTGAGGAACCTCCAGGATTGCCTGTGCAGTGCCATGCTGCTCTTCCAACAGATACCAGAGTGATTGAAATCACAGGATCAGGGCAGGGCTTGCAAGCTTCAGGCTATTCTCATCTGTCTGTAGAGGGCTTTGTCCACACCCTCCTCCTGATCAGGTGGTCTGTCGCAGACCCCCACTAGAACATCCCCTGTCCCAACCTGACCTTTTATCTTGACCCACAGACTCTCAACTATTTCCTCATCCATCCTCAGGCTGAGCTCCACACTCTCCAGTAGCATCCCTCATTGACACAGAGGGCTACTACTCCTCCTTGTCTCCCCAGCCTGTTTTTTCTGGAGAGCCTAAAGCCTTCCATTCCCATGTTTCAGTCACAGGAGCTATCCCACCATGTCTCCATGATGCCAACAATGTCATATCTACACATGTGCATGCATGTCTCCAGTTCTTGTTTGTTCCCCATACTACATGTGTTTGTGTAGAGACACTTGAGCTGGCCCCCAGATAAACCCAATGCACTGGCTGGAGTCTCACCAGTGTCATTACTCTGTTCTGGGCATCCATCGTGGGTGATGATAAAGTGTTCTGTGTGCCTCACGTGGCTGCTTCTCTGGTCTGAGAAACCTCACCACATGCACAGGGGTTGAGTTCAGCCCTGCAAGTACAAGATGTTCTGGGTCAGCTCTAATTGTGCCTTGCCCCATCAGAGTCAATGCCTGTGTGTGGCTCAGCACACTGAGCACCTGAATCATAGAATCCCAGAGTAGTTCAGGTTGGACAGAACATGAAAGCTCATCTAGTCCCATCCCCCTGCTGTGGCAGGGACATTTTCCACTGGCCCAGGTTGCTCCAACCCCCATCCAACCTGGCCTGGAACACTCCCAGTGATGAAGCAGCTACATCTTCTCTGGGCAACCTGTGCCAGTGCTTCATCACCCTCACAGCTCTGCCTCACTAACCAAACCACAACTTTCCAAAATCAGAACTAATTTAGACCTTGTGGCTTTCTAATTAAATTTAGCTTTTCCTTGTTGTGTTTCCACCAATGGACAGCTGGCCATAATGACAAAACCAGAGTGAACAGCAGTAGCCTCATGAAGGGCAGAGGATGCAGGGCCTTGCCTCACTCCTGGCATGCCACATCCTGGCTGGACACCAAGCTCTCACAGCTGGCACGTCACCTGAAGTGCATCAGCTGGGGAGCTGCTACCACCACTGGCTTTGAGACCCAGGACAACAATGACCTGTTAGGAGACCCTGTGTAAACCTGCCCCTGCCTTCCCTGAGGAGGATGACAGGGCACCCTGCAGTCCCTGCATACAGGGGGAGCATCCTTGGTACCCAGAGGAGACCCCTGAGAGGTGCTTGGATGAGTGCCAACTGACCCAGCATTGGGCCAACTCTGCCTATCAGACTCATGTGCCAGGTCCTACATAGCAAATGTAATTAGTGAGATTTTAACACATCATCCACAAGCACCTCATTTTTAAATTTCTGGCTCTGTGTATTTTGGGGCAGAAACTCGTGGTTTTTTGCAGTTGCCAGCACAACAGGTCTCAAAACCACTGTCTTGCAGGGGACATAAAAATGTCTAGAAACATAACCACCATCCCCCAAAGAAAACCAGCAGAGCAACAGAAGGCTTTTCATATTCTTGCTGCTTTTATAATCACCAATATTGCTTTAAAGTGGGCAGCAAATCAGCCTGCAACACTGAACTACCATCAACAGGGAAGAGCATCTATTGTCAGCTGCCACAAGGATCTCCCTGTGGGTACCTCGAAGCTGGAATGGTCCCATGGTTCCCTTCTGGTGGTGCAGAGCAGAGCCCTGTGACATCAGCTGGGTGCCTCCCTCCCTCTCCTCCCATCCACAGCTCCACCTAGAGCAGCATCCTCTGCTCCACGAGCTTTGTGAACACAGCCAAGCCAGAAGTCTTGGCCAAAGGCTCCAGAACAAATGACCACAGGCACTGGCTTCCACCCCTCAGTGCTTAGAAAACCCCAACATCAATTCATTCTAGCTCAAACATCTGTATCTGCACAGAGCACTCCCCTATCACAGGGGCAGCGCCAAGCCCTGGCACCATCCCGGAGTGGGGCAGGATGGTTTTGGCACGGAGACCTGGCTGGAAGTCACTCCCGTCCCACGGCCCCCGGTGTCGCCGCGCACCGCTGTCGGCTGACACGACGGATGGATTTGACTGAAGGTAGCCAAACTGTCACTCAGGAGGTGCCCCCTCGGTACCTCTTCTGGCTGGATCTATTGGAGGGTGGGCTTTGCCTGAGCCGCTCCTGTCAGGGATTTCAAAGGGAACAAGCGCCTGAATGCGGATCTGACAGCTCGGCCGAATTAGGGCTATTTGCATGCTAATTTCCACCGTGCTTAACTCACTGGCAGACCTAGAGCGAGAGGCAGACTCTGCGTGTTTGGAACAATGCTTGACTGATCTAGCTGCGTTAACGAGCAAATTATGGTAATTTTGTTATTACAAATGCATAGAAATTTCCAAAGAGTGGAGCAATACAATATGTTTTCTCTCCTCCTCCTCACTCCTAAATACAGACCCCTTTGTTTATACACACTTGCTTACTTATGTTTAGATATGCACAGTGTCTCACCTCGACAGGAGGAGGCAGAAATTACAGCCGGAGCAGAGGGAGACAGCAGAGCAGAGGGGTCCAGCTTTGCCATGCATGGGACACTGGGGACCACAATATCAGGTCGGGTAAACAGCAGAGAGCCTAACTGACCCCAGGTAAGGATTGGCTTTGCCAGGGGAAAGCACATCAGCAGATCCCAAGACTTTCCAGCATTTCACCTTCTCACCCTCCCCAGCATAATTTCTAAATCAATTCAATGAAATAATATCTGACAACATCATATTGAAAACAATATAAATTTTATCTATATTCTGCACAAACACAGTAATTACATTCCTGAGATATGAAAGCCAGAATGTTTTTGCAGGCTTCCAAGATGCTGGCAGAGCCCCATTCAAAATGTACACAAGTAGCAGATAAATGCATACCATTTACTTAACTGCTTCATTATTAATTAAGGGAATCGTTTGTCAGCTGATTTGCAATCTGGTATTGCCCCAAGATATTTGTGATGGCACATCACATGCTCCATCATATGTGATGAAACTTCTCTGGGATTTGTCTTCCAGGATTGCAGGAGGATGGGGAGGCACCTCTGTGGAGCAGCCCCAGACTTGGGGGAAACACAGGACATTTGCTTAACGAGGGAAAGCCACGTGTAAGCACTTCTGTCCTTCAGCAGCAGCTTTTCTGGCTGTGGCAGTGAAGCCTTCGGTGCTTTTGTGTACACCTGCAGGGGGTATTTTTGGGTTGCACTGGGGGACATTTGGGTTTGAGCTACATGAGTTGCCAGAGGTGGAGATACTGGCACAATTGCCCAGGGAGGTGGTGGAGTCACCATCCCTGAAAGTGTTTGAGAGGCATCTGGACCTGGTGCTGGAAGATGTGGTTTAGGGTTTACAGTTTAGAGATTACAATGAAGTGACAGGTTTGGACTTGATGATTTTAGAGGTCTCCTCCAACCATGATGATTCTATGATTCTAAGCAGCTATGAGCCAAGCAGAGATACCCCTCCCCACAGAGATACACATCCCCATACCCATCCCCACCATATCAGCAGCAGGAAGCAGGTGGAGCAGATGGCAATCAGCATCGGGAGTCACCTCCAAGCTCTGAGGAGGTTAACTTGCAAACTCTCCACTTCACCAAATAATTGTTAAGGTTTGCTCCTCACATAAAGGACCTAAAGATCCTTATAGCACAAAGTTTTGAATCTCCTTTCAATCTCACTGGTCACAACAGTGTCACTGTCCAAGTAACAAAGCAGTTCCAGTGTTACATCAGAGGAGGACCCAGCTCACTGAAGCCCTCTGACATCCCACATGCTGTAATTTGCTTTCTCTGCCCCTGGTTTTAAGCATTTTACCTCTCAGATTTTACCTTCTATACATTTACAGCCTCACTTTTACCTCCTAAATATTTATTGCCACATGTCAGGCGATTAAAAAATACCCTACTGCAAAACTTTGGTAAAGGTAGAGACAGAACAAAAAACATGAACACATGAAAATAATTATGAATAAAGTCTTCAGTGTGCTGGGCGAGACCAAACCCCACCAGACCCTATAGGCTGGATCCTTGTAGTCCCACATCTGAGTGGCTGCTTCCTGATCCCCCTGTGACATGAGGCTGGTGTTTGGCCCCCCACACCCCTCACTGTGGGCTGGGTTCCAGCGGGCTGAGCAAGGGTGCTGTCCCTGGAAGGCTCAGGTGTAAGGAACACCCCCCAGGAGGGAGAGGTCACACAACCTCACCGCTCCTCTGCATCAACACCTGCCATCCACAATGAAAAAATGCATTTGAAAATCATGTGTTTTGTTTCACAACATCATCCCCTTCCCCTTTGCATGCTGGAATGGCATCTCCTCCTGGGTAAAAGATTGCTAATGACAGCATGGCTATTTTTTATGCTTTTCTTTTCAAAGCCCAGTTTGAATGTCACTGTTTTCAGGTCCCTTTAGTCGGGTAATTGCACATAGACTTCTTATAAAGGAAATTCATTTGTTCAGGATCACTGCATGGTTTTTCATTAAAAACAAATTACCGGTGTTCAGAAAGGACATCTGGGTTTCCAGAGTCCCATTAATGACTATATTTTCAGCATCACTATTCCGGACAGTCTACCCTTTCCTGTCACCTGGCATGTAGGGCCTGCCAGGAGAGGAGAGGATGGAACAAATGGCAGCCCCAGAATGGCAGGATGGGGCCTCAATCCCTGGAGATGGGAAGGGGGAATAGGGGGACAGAAACCGAGGGGCAACAGGGGCTGCTGTCCCAGCACTTCTAACACAGGAACTGGAATAAGTATTAAAGTGAATTATTATGGCATATGACCTTTGTCCAGCTCAGCTGGGGCATCACAAGCATGATGGCAAGGGCACTCAGATGCTGAACCTGGACGTGGGCAAGGTTTGCCCAGGCCCCTGTCTCAGCCATAGAACTCTGCAAGCCCCTCTGCCTTGGCCCCATCAGGTCCCAAATGGGACACAGCTCCTGGGATGGTGTCCTTGGAGCAGGCATACATGCTGTAGCTACATCATCACCTCTCCTGTCATCCCCTTGCTGATGGCCATGATCTGCCCCTACACAGACCTTCAGATACATGTCACGAGGAGACCCACAGACACAAGCAGTGATCTGCGGGGAGAGACCTGACCCAGTTCTGGGAAGAGGCTGGTGTGTGTGAAGCTACAGAGGACCAAGAACAGATGCCAGGCAAACAGCACTGGTCCCTGTCACCACACCAGCTCCAGTCAGCAGTGCAGCAGAGCCCACAAGGGAGGAGGAGCGGTGCTGGAGAGAAGGCCTCCCAGG
>NW_008680369.1:6441-13140 GCF_000695815.1 Acanthisitta chloris | reverse complement strand
CCCAGCCAACCGCCACCCCAGCAGCTGAGCTTCTCTTTGAACACTCCTCCTCAGGAAATGGCTCTGGGTCACCCACACGTCATGGAGTGACACCCCTGAAAATATTGCATTTCCCAGTGTGCTGCCATCTGGCTGCTGCTGTGCTTCCAAAGCCAAATCTACAGATGTGAGGCAGTGAAGGGAGCAGAGGGAGTGTAGAGGTCCAAGGAAGCTTCAGCGGGAGCAGAAGCCACAAGCAGAAGACAGCGCTATCTCCATCCAAAGTGCAAACCATCCTGGGACTGTCTCTTTGGAATGGAGCAAGCACAGCCAGGTGGCACCATGCTACAGGCTGTGCGTTTGGGATGGGACAGAGAAAATGCAGTTTGCTCCTGCCTGCTCTTCCCCAGAGACAAAGGGAAGGCTGCTGGGAAAACACTGCTCCATGTTTCCAAAGTGACAGCACATTAGAGGCATGGTCACAGTATGAACAAATAGTAACAACAGTACCAAATTACTGGGATAATTTCTGCATGTAGCATTTCATTACCCTGTGGGATCCTGTGCCCCAAGGTGGTGCTGAGGTCATGAATCTAGTAGGAATCAACAGTGGATTAAAGGTCTAAAAAGAAAACAAGAATATACAGAGAGCTGCGCTGGACAAAATTAACATTTACAAGGAATAGAAACTATCACACTTCAAGACATCAGCCACCAGACAATGAGGATTAAAAAGAAATGTCCACTTTGTGCAAGCTACTGCATGCCCTGCCCCAGGTGTGGTTGGTGGCTGCTCCTGGCGCCCTGTGGCTTCCCATGGCAGATACAGTCAATCTTGATTCCTCCTTACAGCATGTCCAGGAATATTCACCAAGAGTCACTAAACTCACATTGGGTCCATCTGCCTTCCCCTTTCTATTCCCAGCCTCCCAGAGGAGGAGGTTATCCAGGCATGGGGCATGGAGCACAAGCAGTCTGGATGCCAAGCTGGGGGCTGGACACAGGCACCACTGGGGCTGATGGAGGGTGAGACCATGGTCACGGGTTGGGGGAGTAATGTGGAGCTTGATTTCTCCCAGTCCCCCATCAGGCACTTCCCTGTGTCTGTATGGCTCCATCTGCCCTCAAAGGGGGATTCATGACTCTCATTTAATGGTGACGGGGGTCTAGAGCAGAGCTGTCTCATCTGCACAGACTGCTGGCATCATTCCTTTCCAGAGAGGGACTGTTCTCCCCCTGTCAAGACCTTATTGACTCCATCTCTGCTCACAGTATCAGGCAGAATGTCTGGAGTACATTTCCGGTGGTGCCTTAATTGAAACACTGAGTCATGGAATGATAGGACACTTCAGGATGGAAGGGACTTCAGGTGGTCTCTATACTCTGCTCACAGCAGGATCAGCAATAACGCCAGGCTCAGGATTTTGTCCATCCTGTCCTTGAAAGCCCTCACAGATAGAGACTGCACAGCCCCTCTGAGCAACCTCTTCCACTGCTGGGCTCTCCTCTTGGGGGGAAAGGTTTGGAGATTTTTGTCATACTCAGTTTGCATCTTCCTTGTTTTGACTTCTAACCATTAGCCTCTTTGTGCTGGGGGGCCCATAACATCACCGTTCCCACAGCAAGTCTACAAGTTCCAAGTGAGGGAGATAATTCCTTCCCAGCAGGTCCTATCCAGGATGCTGGTGTCCATCCTCACTGCCAGATGCTTAGTTCCTGGTCTGCTGCATCCCTGGAGTCCCTCCAGCAGCTGAACAGTCCTCAGCCCATTTCATTATAAAGTGTTCCCTTCCCAGTGCAGGATTTTATGTTTGCCCTTGCTGGGTTTTATGCTCTGCCCCAGTCTGCCTAGGTGCCTCCAAGTCACCACCCTACTCTGGAGCCTACTGATAGCACCACCTGAACACCTGACAAGCTGTGCTCGTTCCTTGTTGTGGATGGGAATGCTAACCCAGACAGAGCCCTGGCCATACCCTGCAGTGTTGCAGATGGCACCAGCATCCTGTTGTGGTGTGGAATTAGCCACCACCTCCAAGCTTGACCACCCAGGCAGTTTTTTCCCACCTATCTGTCCATCTGTCCTCACCACAGCATCTCACTTGTGCCTTGTGCCACCAGAGCACTCTGATGTTCTCTCTGGTCACCTCTGTGGGATGACAGCTACCCAAAGGAAGGAGATGCATGCAGGATTGGTGACCTGCAGAGGGAATGTGTTCAGAGGAGCCTTGAGCAACGACAGCTCTCAGTTCCTAAAGCTCTGGACTGAAATCAAAGCCATATGTTTGCTTGTTTGTTTACTTCAGAGAAAAGCACTTGAATAGTGTATTCTCTGCCATGGTTGACATTCACAACCCACATAAAAGCAAAAATTCCCTGTTGATATACACGTCCGTGGTTTTGCAGGAAAGGAAGGAAGGAGGTGTGAAATCACGGAGTAGGTGTTTGTGCCAGGTATGGAGATTTAGCAGAGACAAGCTCCTCTGTACATCCCTGCCTGTGGAAGAGGCTGGGAAGGACCTGGGGCTGGTGGGGGACAAAGCAGGTCCTGTTGGGATGAGCAGTGTTGAGGCCGGAGAAAAGATAAGCACAGAGCACGACACTGAATCCACACAGCTTGCAAATGCAAAGGAGCAGAAGAGTCTCTCCTGCCCCACAGATGTGCTACAGACCCCAGCAGGTGCAGGATGAACACCCACAGCACAGTGAGAGTTGGGTTTACTCACAGCAGCAGAAGCAACAGCAGCAGCAACAAGCATTCAACAAAACACTGCCAATGTCTTATCATGTATACATTTCTCCCACGTCTCTAAGCACTTAAGTCACACAATTGCTTAATTATGAGCAGAAATTCATGGCTAATGATTAAAAATCTTATCAGGGAAGCACATTTCAAGCAGAGGCTCCAAAAACCAGAACAAGGCAGAGGCAGGTTGGGAGGCAAATCCCTGAGACCTGGCACAGCAAACACATGAGCCTGCTGCTTCAGAGCATGCAGACATGTGCTAATGGCACCAGACCAGGTCTGTCACCTGCCTCACAGCCAGTTCCTCGAGGAATGCAGTGCTTTCCCTAGCAAGGCTCTGAGACTTGTCCTGCAAAGGACAGGAGTCAAAGAAGGATTGAAAAGGCATATTGGATGCTAGTTAGCAAATTCTCACTTAAATGAGAAGGAGAACCTACAGGAATTGCCGCTGACCTTCACACTAGCTGGAGCAGAAGGTTGTTATTAAAGGAACCAGTGAGAGGAACAGTGCAGTTACTCAACATAATGGGTCACACAAGCCTATATGTAGTTAAAAATGAAATCTATTACCTGGGAAAATCAGCTCAGACGACTCTGCATCATAGAACCTCCACTGCACCTCCTCTGGCTGAGCACCACCAACCCCATGTCCTGCAGTTTTGCCATGTTACCCTCTCAGCTTCTCCCAGACAGATGGTAACTTCCCAGAAATAAAGGAAGAACAAGTTCTCCTAGTGCAGTGCACCCACCACTGCTCACTGCCAGTACCATGATATCACCAACTCTGGATCAGACGTGGATCCACAACCAACAGCACTGGAGGGTGGCAACAGTGATGTGACATACCTGCAGACCCTGCTCTGTCTGCCCCAGGCACCTGCACCTCTGCTCCTGTTGGCCACACAGGCAAGCACTGGCCACCAGTTAGCTGGAGTCACCTGGCATTTTTCAGTGCAAGGTTCCAAAAAGGGAAGGAGGTCATGGAAATACAATGTCCTGGAAACTACTCAGTGTCCCCAGCAGTCAGGTTCACACAGAGGAATGTTGAGGTCAGGACATGTCCAGCCCCCAGGGCCAGAGTCCTCACTGCTGAGGCAGCACAGAGGGACACTGTGTTGGAGAAAACAGGTTGGTTAGAGCAAAACCTGCATCAGGCGGGAAGATCCTGGCATGGTCCAACATGGAGCCATTCCCAGGCTCAAAAAAGGGAGGCTGGGAGCTCCTTCAGCATCCCAGTGTCAAAGCTTCATCTTGGCACTCTACAGGCTGCATGACCTCCTGTGCAGGGAGCCTGATCCTACTTCACACAGGACCACTCCACACCTCCCTTTCCCCTTCAGCGCCATGGCTTCTGCCTCATGCTTGTCTCAACGCAGAGCATCACAGAGGGCCATGCTTCCCTCCTGAAACACTGGCTGTTTCTTTTCCATTCATGTTTCCTTCCCCCGCTGTTCTGAAGACTCACCAGGCACCATTCCTGTCAGCGCTGGAGCGGAGTAGCTGCCCTGTCCAGCAGGAGGGACATGCGGAGGGTATCCTGGGAGGGTTGTGCTTGCCAGCTCGCGACCTGAGGAATCAAACCAACAAATCACCACGTGAGCATTGCGATGAGCAGACACGGTTTTACATCTCCCTGAGCACCCAGAACACAGCCATGCATTTGTGATCACTGCTCTGTGAGGACCAGCATGGGATTTCCAGCCTGGCAGGGAGGGCAGGCACAGTTTTGCTTTCTCTATAAGCTGGCACAAAGCTCTGATGAAGTGAGCGATGGAAAGGGGAAGAGCAGAGCTCTGCAGGGAGAGGAATGCGCCCGCCTGAACTCCAGCTGCTTGCCTCCGTTCCCACATTCCTCCAAAGCTCAGATTTGTAAAGTCAGAAACAGTGAAATAGGAAATAACCCTGATCTTAATGACACTTTCCCAGAACACTCTCCAGAAAATTGCAGTGTACAGGCTGAGGCTGTTTGAGGAGATGTAAATACAATGCAGGACATTGGTTTTATCTCTAATTAAAGCCAGTTAAAACCAAAACCAACCAAACAAAAACACACGCACACACAAAACCCAAGACATTGAGACATGAAGATAGTTTAAAACACAATTTGCTATGGTATCAGACAGTGTGGCTCACACAGTGCCACAGAAGTGACATCCAACCCTGCCTGGACCCTGCTCCCATGAGGAGGTCCTGGGATAGCCACCATCCCTGCAGGCTGCTGCAGTGAGACCTTGGAGAAACTGCTGTCATCTATGCCCACAAGTGACCCTCCAGAAGAAAGGGATGCTCCTGTGATCTCACCAGGGAGGATCCATCTCTCATCCCGGAGAGAATCCTGGCACTTTTCCATGGTCTTCTGTACTCCCAGGGCATCCTTGGGCAGATCACTTACCCAAGGGTAAGTTGCTTTCAAGACACTCAGGTGCCTGGTAGCATGGACCAGGCAACACCAAGGATGAGTCAGCAGCTGGACACAGGCATTGCCATCCCCTCCCAGTGCATCATATTCACTGCTCTAGTAGGGGGACCTGCACCACGGATCCACTACTCTGGCAATGTCACGGGCTCCTCCAAGGCCAGGGGAAGTGAGCACAGCCTCACAACCAAACCACAGTTTCGGAGCAACAGCACTGCATGGGTGCTGAGCTCTAAAATGGTGACTGTACACCTCATGTAAGAAGAAGGGATCACGAGCTGCAGAGAGCCCCTGGCCCAAAGGATGAGCTCCTGCTCTTTCAATGTCTACAGGGCAGGGACTGCTCAGGCTCCAGCCAGCTCCAAGATCCTGCTGCCCCAAAACAGCTCATAAGCTGGGTAAAAACCACAGTGAGTGCAGGTTCCTTCACTGGAAGATGGTGTGTTGAATCAGCAAGAAGAGTTACATAACTGGTGCTTTAGGCGCCACTGCAAGAAGAAATTCACAGATCCTGGTTCTCATATTGTTTACTGCAAGCATTAGTTTTCATGATAGTGGACTTTATTGCAGTCCTTAGAGCTTGGAGAGGTTGAAACTGAGTGTTTTCCCATAAGCCAAAACCATTTTTCTAACTTCTTATGTTGTTAGGGATTTTGAGCCACAGTTTAATTTTTCACTGATCTAAAAATAAAACTTTACAATCTTCCTTTTTTTTCAGTATTATCAAAGAAATGAGACCTCATCTGATGAGAAAAGAGAAAGGTATGTGAGTTATTGCAAACTGAGGCTCACAATCCCTGGGTCATGGCCTCCAAGGCCTCTTCCCCCCCTGCCTTCTGATGAGGGGTCCATGCCAAAATGGCAGCATTGCTGCAGCAATCTCTCAGCACATGCCCCACTTTCCTCAGCACTCTGCATCCACAAATCAGGATGCATGACATTCCTCTCAGGCCCTTCCTACAGAATATTTATGGTGCATTCACATCCTGAAAGAATTTGAGGTTCAAAACAATTGATTAATTTCCTCTTCAGTTCTAGGGAGAAGTCAGATCCCTTACGGAAGGGCATCATGAATTCTAATTATTCAATGCAGGCAGAAATGGCTTTTTTAGATTAAAATGTTCTCCCCTCATCACTGCCCTGCTTCCTTCTCAAAATTAAACTCTGATTATGTCATCTCTACAGCCTGAAGAAGACAAAACTATCTGGAATCTACTTAAATTCAGTCACAGAAGCTAAGTTCACCCCCAGTGCTGGCAGGGACTTAGCTAAGACTAGCACAGATGAGCAACTCACAGCCTAACGGCCACCATCCAGGAGCCCTTCACAGACCCAGGAGGGTCACCACCACTCTGACACCTCTGCCACCATTCACTCATAGTCTATTCCACAGGTTTGGGCTGGTTTGCACTACATCCCATTTCCAAAACACATTCTGGCATCTGGCAACAAATCTTCCTGGCAGGGTCCTTACACCCAGACCTCAGGCAGGGTCTGAGAGGCAGACAAGGGGAGTTGGTGAAAAGTGACCAAGGACATATCTGCAAGTGCTGCAATCCCC
>NW_008680369.1:6097-6395 GCF_000695815.1 Acanthisitta chloris | reverse complement strand
AAAAAATAAAAGACTGGAGTATCCCATCCTCTATGAGATTTTCCCTCAGTACTGGCAAGCTTCAGTTGTGCTGATAAAACTTATTTAAGAAAACCACTCCCACCCAGCACAGAGACTGAGGGTAAGAAGCAGCCTCTGCCCCTAGGTGTTCCTGCCCTACTCATGTAGGCAAAGCAGCCAAGAGGAAACAGTTAGGTGTTAGCAGAGGGCCACGCAGACATAGGGAACAAGGTCCTTCAAGACACACTTATTCCTAAATGTCTTTGGTCTGGACTTTTTTAAAGGCTATTTTAGATGC
>NW_008680369.1:1321-6049 GCF_000695815.1 Acanthisitta chloris | reverse complement strand
AGGACAGAGCAGCTCATCTGACAGCTCCAGGCTACAGGGAAGCTCAATGGGAGCAGAGCCTACCAGGATTTTCCAAGGCAACAACCAACCTCCTTCCAAAAACCTCTGCCAACACTTTGAAGCTCCAGATACCAAATTATTTTGCTGAGTCTTGTCTGGAGTGTCCTCCCCATTGAGAGGCTGGCAGGCCCGGCAGCACCCCCCCAGCAGTACCTGCTGGCCTGTGACTGCCACATCTCTGTGATGGAGCTCACAGCTGCTCTGGTGCCCATTCAGCCTGGACACTGACATCTTTTTCACACCACCACCTCCTCCAGACTACCTCACTAAGCTGCTTCACATCACTGGTGAGTACTTCCACTGGGTGCATCAGCCAGGCAATGCTGACTCATCCACCCCCCAGAGGAGAAATGTCTTGGGGAGAGCTCCAGTGGCTGTCCTTGGGGGGAGTGAAGTAAACACCTCTGCTACAGACAGTCCTGCACATACACAGCCGCCACACACTCCCTGTGAAATAAAAAGTTGCACACCATTTCCAGCCTTAGGCATATCCTTGCCAGAATTCCTCCCACATTACTCCAAAAACCAGAATTTGACAATACTGAATAATAACAATATCAGCTGGCACAGGGGAGTTCCAGGGCCAAGCCACGTGTCAAAGGACTTGGCTCTGCACACAGGAGATGGGTAGTAAGTGTCTATCCCTCTGTCCACCAAGGGCTGACAGCATTCACAATGAAAGCAAATTGTAGTTTTGCAAAAAAAGGTGCAAATAAGTAAGTTTTCTTCCATAAAATAAATTACTGCGCCACCAGTTGCAGGAGAGGTTAGCAGCACCCCCTGAGCAGATGTGGCAAGCTGCACTTGGCCATCAGCAAACACTCCCACTGCAGGACAAGCTGGGGCAGAGAGACTCTCCTGTGTCCAAACTGGTGAAAAAAGAGAGGGAGACATTCAGTAGCATCCCTCAGTTCATCTACCTTTAAAAAAAACAAGATCAAAAGGCAGCAAAGAGTATTTCCAAGTGTGTCTTTGTACACTACAGTGTGTAAACGTGAATCCAATTAACTTCAAATTTAACTACTAATGAAATTATCTCATTTTGCTATCAGCTCAGCTCTCATCCATGGCAGTAATTAACCACTGGGGGTTGTCACTTCCAGACACATGACACAAGGACTTCCCCAAGCTCAGGTGCTTCAAACCCGTGCAGAATTCATTACCCTGACAGTGTGAAAACCCTTCACTTTCAATACCACAGGGCACCAAAGCATGTTTTTTTCCCCCTTTATCTAACAGATTGGCAGTAACAGTATGAAAGAAATGAGCCCACTGGACAGGTAATTAATTACTGCAAAGGATACATCAGAAAATGCAGGGGGTTCAGGTGGTGGGAGGGGGCTTACAGAGCCCCTTTGGTGCTGTCTCAGAAACACCCTCTGCAACAGCAGGGCTGATGATTTTCCTCTCTGAGATGCACCATGGTCTGCACTGAGGGAAGCCAAGCCTTCACCCACAGCCCCACACTCACAGTACATGTGGAATTGCCATCAGCTCAGGAGTGTGGTCAACGATGAGGTAGTGTGTTGGGTCATGGGGTAACCTCACCTCTCCAGAGTCAGAGGTTTGAAACCAACAGGTCAGCAGTGTTGGGACAGTCAACCCAACAGTGCCAGTGAATCCCTCTATTTTCCCACTCTCTTCAGGTAAGACCACAATGCATCAGCCCAACTGAAACAGCCACCCAAGGTAGCACACACCCCTTGCCTGAAATCACCCAAGGTAGCACACAACTCACATCACAGCCAGCACCAGAGTGCTCCACCAGCAGAGACCAGCACCTCCCCAGCTCCATCTCAGGCACACACACCCTCTCCACCCCTGCCCAAGGCAGGGTTCCCCCTGGACTTGCCCAACAGTGCAGAGCAGAGCAGAGCGCCCCTGCCCCACACAGAGGCTCTACTTCACCTGACTGTTCAAGTCTTTCCAGAAAACAACTCTGGACAATGCAGGTTTGCACTAAAGAAAGTGGAGACAAAGAGTTGCCACCACACTGGCCTCCAGGACCATGTGAGGAGCTGGGCAGGTGCTTCCAGTGCAGTCCCATTCCATCTGGGATTCTCCAGCCCCTCATGCAGCAGCCCCTGTACATGAGGAATCCTGATGCTGGTCTTGTGCAGGGATGCTGTGTAACAACTGCAGCAGGGCACTGGCAGATTGGATAACTCCCGCCCAAAAGGCTGCCCAGTTGGATGACCTTTAGGCTGTGCTCCCTCCAAAATGACCTTGTGTGGACTCTTAAGACCCCACAGTGCAATGGGAGGAGGGTGACACCCACACTGAGGTCCTACTTCTGGCCCTGGCATGTGGCACTGCCTTTGTCAGGTGGTCACAGTGTCGGTGGCAGAGTAAGCGACCTGCACTGCTGCTGCCCTGCTGCCAGGACCCGCAGGGACTGCTGCCTGCAGGAGCCTGCACATGCCACATGCTCTGTCAGTGGCTTTGGCAGCCTCCCTGCCATGCCAGGCACCAACTACCCCAGATACCAGGGAGCTGTGGTGCCTACAGCCAGGGATGGCATGGCTTAACACCAGAGAAAACAAAGTTATTGGCAGAGACATTTTTTGGGAGCCACTTCATCTCTGGGCAGCAAGCCCAGATTTCCTGCCTATTTCAGTCAAACCTGTTACCAGAACTGACTTCTCCTGAAGAATCCAGCTCCCACTTAGAAAAGCCCTTCTCTTGCACAGGGAAGATCTTCATCATGCTAATCCTGTTGTTACCGCTGTGATCCTAAAGAAAATGTTTAGGTCAAATGCAAACCCTGCTGTCAGGAAAAGGGCCTGATGAGTTCCATCAGCTGCCTCCTGTTCCCCTTGGCACCTGGGGACATGTGTGTCCCCTAGGGTCTCCCCAGGACAGTGGAGCACCAAAATCACAGACAAGTATGTCTTAAACAATACCTAGCTGGTTTTATCGCATGTAAAACTCTGCTCCACACTGAGCACAACAGCAGCTCAGACATTACTGCCTCAGATCCAGAGGCACTGTGCATGTGCCCCAGTACTCAGCCCTGCCCCAAAATGGCTCAGACTTTGCATCCCAACGATGCTGCAGGATGGCATCTCACCCCATTCCACTGGGAGAGGAGATGTCACTGGCACAGGACCCCGACACACCGAATGGCCGCTGTTAATGAATAACTCTCTTCCTGTGCTCATCTCGCTCTATTTATGGACATCAAACCCAGTGCGGTGTGCTTACTGTGATGAGTTACCTCTCCTGCACCTAATTAGAGGCAGATAAAACAGTGGTAACACACAGATCACCTGTAATGATTTTGCTGACTCGATTATTCTTCTGACAATTAGCTCTGGCTGCCAAAGCCTCACAGGAATGTCAAAGTCTACTTCCTACAAAGCAGGTAATGTCACAGGTATGACCATGAAATCAATAATGAGGCACAGCTCTTGCAGAGGGCATCCAGGTCAGATGGAACAGCCCTTAAATTAAACATTGATAAGCAGAACACAATTATCCATCATGTTTAAGTGCCTTTGTGAAATTAGCAGCCAGGGAATGGGAGCAGTGGGGGAAAGATTAGTAGAGGAGTTATTGAAATGCACAGTGTCCACCGTGACTGGGGCTGCAAGGGCTCATGACAGCGGCACCGTGATCTGCCATCAAAGCCATAAAATTCAGATTAAGCACACTGCACTGGAAGAGGGGCCGAAGATGTGGGGCTGTTTTTCTTCTCATCTGCGAGGCAGCAGCAGATGTCTGAGGAGTCCAGAGCTGCCCTTCATAGCAGGTGTCTCTGCTGCTCTTCCCATTGACACAACTGCACGTTTAAAAAAGAGAGGCGGGGCAGGGAAAAGAGGTAGAAAGAACAGTGCTTTCTGGCAGACCAGCAATGCAGTGGGGAAGTACAGACAAACACTCCAGTCTGATTTCTCTGTGATTTCTAAGCAGGATTCCTGGGGCTGCAGAGTTCTCTGCCCTCACCATCTCTTCTGGGCAATCTCCTTTGGCTGCTGGTGCACAAAACTCCTGCCCCTTCTTCTGTGCAGCCACAGAGCTCTTGCACCCTGTGAACAACCCGGCTCTCCAGCTTCTCACAATACTTTTTAGAGTGGTCAGTATGTGAAAGTTTTGTCTGCAGACCTGAGCTGAGATGCACCATCATCCACCTTGATCTCTGAAGTCCACTTGGTTCTGTTCCCCTTCTGTAACACACACAAGGTTACAATTCCACAGGTAGAACCCTTCATTCAGTGCACATACACACAATGTATTGGAGAGTACACCTGTGAATAGAGTAGAGAAAGATACCCTACGCAGATGTCACCTCTTCAAGAACCTACCCCTATCCTAACTTGTGCAGCCAGCAATTAGCCACACACTAAAAACTGAACCTTTCCCTGGCTCACGGTAAGGGTCCTTGCAAGGATTCTCTTTGTCCAGCCCATGGTGAGGCTAGCAGGCCATCAGTGGTGGCTGCAGAGCAAGGCATGGCTTGGCTGGGGCTCAGGCTACAGCTCCGTGTGCATGCGGATGCAGAAGGACATGGAACTGTTGGAGCAATTCCAGAGGAGGCCACAAAGCTAAGAGAACTGGAGCACCTTTCCTACAAAGACAGGTTGAGAGAGTTGGGACCGTTGAGCCTAGAGAAGAGATGTTTGTCTGGAGATCTCATAGCAACCTGCCGGGATCTGAGGGGGCTACAGA
>NW_008680369.1:414-1253 GCF_000695815.1 Acanthisitta chloris | reverse complement strand
ATGTGAGGGTGGTGAGACACGGGCACAGGTTGCCCAGGGAGGCTGTGGCTGCCCCAGTCCTGGCAGTGTTCAAAGCCGCATTAAATCAAGCCTTGAGCAACCTGCTCTGGTGGGAGGCATCCTTGTCCAGGGCAGGGGGTTGGGGCTGGATGATCTCTAAGCTCCATTCCAACCCCTTAACATACTATGATGCTATGTTGAGAAGTGTGGGGATCTGTGGGAATGCATGACAGAATGATGGAAAGGGTCCCACTCCAAGAACACACCACCACAATTCCATATCTAGTGCTTCATCAAGAGCAAGGGAGGGCAGATGAAGGTGAGCACGAGGGTGATGAGAACGTGGGAGGACACGTGGTGGCCTGGATCCATTAAATCCATTTTGAGGAGCCTGGAGAACAGCAGAGCAGCAGGTCACAAGAAGCATGGGGCACCCTGCTGCAACTGGAGTGTTGCCCTGCAGAACAGGTTCCCATGGGGGAGGCTGGGCCAGCCTGGCCCAGCCACCAAGTCCCACACAGGTCCTTGTCCCTGCACAACTTCTGAACACTCAAACCCTGTGAACACATCTCTGCCACAGAGGAGCACAGTCCCTCCAGACAGAGGGGACTAATAGGCACACCATCCCATGGCAGCGCTCCAGGCTGGGGACAGAGTAGCTGGAGAGCAGCCAGGCAGGAAGAGACCTGGGAGTTTGGATAGATAGAAAGCTGAACATGAGCCAGCAGTGTGCTCAGGTGGCCAAGAAGGGCAATGGCCTGGGTCAGGAACAGCGTGGTCAACAGGACCAGGGAGGTGATTCTGCCCCTGGACTCGGTGCTGGTGGGACCACACCTTGA
>NW_008680369.1:0-317 GCF_000695815.1 Acanthisitta chloris | reverse complement strand
AGGGAGCGGGGGTTGTGTAGCCTGGAAAAGAGGAGGCTCGGGGGAGACCTTAGCACCCTCTACAACGCCCTGTAAGGAGGTTGGAGTCAGGTGGGGGTTGGTCTCTTCTCCCAGGCAACCAGCAGGAGGACAAGAGGGCACAGACTTAAGCAATGTCAGGGGAGGTTTAGGTTGGATATTAGGAAGAGATTTTTTTACAGAGAGAGCAATCAGACATTGGAATGGTCTGCCCAGGGAGGTGGCGGATTCCCCATCCCTGGAGGTTTTCAAGATGAGACTGGATACGGCAATTAGTGCCGTGGTCTAGTAACAACAGT
>NW_008680368.1:387-1177 GCF_000695815.1 Acanthisitta chloris | reverse complement strand
GCACAGAGCTCGGTGTCTCCACCTTGTGGACACTTTTGCACTGCAGTCACCTCCACTCACCTGGGACCCTCTGAGACCCTTTGGAGTTACCTCAGAGCCCCCAGACCCACCTGGGACCCGCCCCAGGACCCGCCCAGGTGTTACCTGTGCTACCTGAGCTCACCTGGAACTTGTTGGCTGAGGTGAACGGGAGCTCGCACACCACGGGGTATCGAGCCCTGGCAGCCATCACTGACCCCACGGTGACCTCGGCAAACTTGAGCAGAGCTGACTCGGAGGCGTCGCCGATGACGTCACGCTGGGGGCGGGGCTTGCATCAAGGTGAGCGACGCGCCCCCTCACCCACGGCCAGGTAAAGGGGCTGTGGTGTCTCCCAGGGCCAAACCAGTATGGACCGGTGCCCCCCCAGTTCACCCCAACCCCTCTCAGTGCCCTCCCAGTACCAAACCAGTAAGACCCAGTGCCCCCCCCATCTCTCCTGGTGCCCCCAGTCTCACCTGTGCCACGGGCAGGTGGTCCTGCCCAGGTACAAACTGAGCTCTGTTGCACAAGGTGATCACTTGGCTCAGAGTCTCCCAGGTGGGTGACGACTGGTCGAAGCTCTGACCTGGGGGCACAGGCGAGGTCACCTGGACAGCCTCAGGTGGGAATGGATCCAGGTGTGAACCATCAAGGTGAGGTTCCCCGGGTGGTTCCAGGTGGGACAAGGAGTGGATCCAGGTGTCCCCAGCCCAGATGGTGTCACACTGGGGTTCTCCAGGTGAGGCTCTCACCTGACTGGTCCTCAGTG
>NW_008680368.1:0-335 GCF_000695815.1 Acanthisitta chloris | reverse complement strand
ACAGGTGAGCCACGGTCATGCGGTTCTGGGTCAGCGTCCCCGTCTTGTCCGAGCAGATGACCGAGGTGGAGCCCAAGGTCTCCACGGCCTCCAGGTTCTTCACCACGCAGTTCCTGCGCGCCAGACGCTTGGCCGTCAGCGACAGGCACACCTGGGCAGGTAAGGCTGTCAGGAGAGCCTGAGGACCACCTAGGGCTTGGGGGGCTCAGGGAGGGTGGTGGGACCCCCACGCGTTATGGTGGATCTCCATGAGTTATGTTGGGTCCCTCAAGAGTTCTGACGGATTCTCATGGGTTTGTTGGGACCCCCACGGGTCCTCCCACCCCGCAGGTGCT
>NW_008680367.1:0-17100 GCF_000695815.1 Acanthisitta chloris | reverse complement strand
GGCTGTGCTGCAGGGCTGTGCTGCAGGAGGGCTGTGCTGCAGGGCCCATTTGCCCCATGCTGAGGACAAGCCTGTCCTAGAGTTGCTACAGGTTCCTCTGAAATGTTGGTGTTGCTGAATGATGACAAAGGAGGAATTCCTAATTTTAGGGGTCTTTTTCTCTTGCAATCTCCTTGTGTTGTGAGGCCTTCTATATTTCTTCTGCTGGCTGTTAATGCCTCACTCCCAGGAGATGGACTGAGTTCCTGCTCTCCCAGAGCTCCCTCTGCCATCACCCCCTTTTTGAACCTGAGGTTCTTTGGCCATGTCAGACCCTTCAGTGTGCAAACGCTCTGTGGGACTGGTGCTGTTTGAAGCAGTCCTTTCATATTGTTCCACTTCATTTTATTCTGATGTATATATAAATAATTGGATGCTTTTAGTAGGCACAGCTATACTCCTGAGTCATATATACACCAGTTTTCCTCTGCTCCTCCCCTCAGCAGTCAGGAGGCAGCTGCTCTTTGAATAACGCAGTCACTCCGATGTCTGTGGCACCTGAGCAGACGTTGCTGAACAGCACAGCTTTTGCTATTTGTAACACACTTTCACCTTGTTATGTTTACATTCTATAGCAAACACTGTATGTTTTGAGCAAAATTAATCAGTATAATTATATGTGATTTCCCACGTCAGGTTCAGCCGAAACACTGATGCGGGTGGTGATTAGCCTGTTCAGCAGCACTGGGGATGGAGAGGTGATCTGTGCCGGAAACTCTGATTTTGAAAGATGCCATTTATACTCTATTCATGAATTGAGTATTTCCTCTGAACTCCCCTGACCAATTTAAATAAAAATGTATTTATACCTGATGGCACTGCACCATGCTTGTTTTAGAGTGCAGCTTTGCTGCTGTTTGCAGAGGTTACTCAGCCAGACGGGGGCTGAGTCTTTGTTATTAACAGTACCTCTGCCCCTCTGCATTTTGCCCGAGGTTATGCCAAATGAAATCTTGCAATTATATAAATCTGCAGCGTCTTCATCTTCTCTGGTCCCTAAAAATAATAATGAAGTCCTTGAATATTCCGTGGTTCTGTAATACTGTTCCAGATCGTGCAGCCAGAGCTGTGCTGTGCAATGCTGCTCCTCCCACACGAGATGCCTGCGTGTGGCTTGTGGTGCAACCCTCCACACAGGAGAGTCCTTGATGCCTTACCAGGGTCGTGAGGCAGGTTCAGGGGTCACTGAAAACATGAAAGAGCGGTGGAAGTGTTTTTCTTTTCTTTGATTTCAGCCCTGCAGCCTTTCAGAGTAGAGATCATTTTACAGACAGTGAGCTATGAGAATGCTTCGTTTTCCGCTTCAGTCATTTAGAAAGTGCAATTATATGGGAACAAAGTTCCCGCATCGTAAGAAAGTTCAGATCAATTAAAACAATTTACTTTGTTGCTAATGATTCCAGACCATGGTAATTTATTGGTAAATAAGTGACTTCAAAAGCATGTTCATTCAGTGAGTACACAGAGGAAATGTTAACAGATTCTGTTGGTTTGGTCACAGACTCTCCCTGCCAAGCGTTCAGGACCAGCTTGCTGCATGGCCCGAGGGGCTCCAGCTTCTGGAGAGAGCTGCAGTTTCTGCTGGTGTTGGGCACTCAGAGGGACACGGCGGGGGTGGCCGTGGGCTGGCACAGCCAGCGTGGGCAGTGGGTGTTAGCAGGGTGAGGTGCATCCCCTTATGGGTGTTGGGGAGATGCTGGGCTGTGCTGATGCTCCGCAGAGGTGAGATGTTAAACAGCAATTACTGAGCAGCTTTTATATTGGCCACAAAGGTATTCTGCAGAATCTTTTGAATGCTTTCTCCAAATGGACCTTTTATTTTTTTAGCAAAACTTAACAGCACTAAAAAACAAGAGTTGGCTCTGTTTTTGTCAGGGTGTCACTTATCCTGTGGACAAGTTTGCTGCAGCTTCAATTTGCCTGCTTGGAAAATCGGCTGTCACATGTGGGGGACAGCCAGATCTGTCAAGCTCCACACAGTTTTCCTTTATTAGTTCTATTGGGTTTATTGCCTTTCGTATGCTCTGAGGGATGATGGTTGTTTAGTGACAAGAACCTGGAAAATCATTCAAGTTGACAATGCTTTTTAGATTTCATTTTTTCCTTGTGTCTCTATCTATAAAACAGAATGACTTGAGGACACGGCGACCGTAGCGGAGAGTTTGCTGTATTGCTGGGAACTTGCCTCCCGGCTCTGGGCATCCCACGTCACTAAACTGTGCTGATGTGCATTTTACCTGTCCTGCTGGAGCATCTGGTGTGGCAGGGATTTGGTTTTCAGCAAACAATGACAATCTGGTTTTAATCTCCTTGGGCATGATCGTTGCTCTGGTCATTTCCAAATTGTGAGTGCAAGTCGGGAGGGAAGATTTTTGTGACGTTTTCCAGGTTTTTGCAATACTAAGCTTGCTGAAACGTTTCTGACACAACACAAAAATGTTAACCTGGAGAGGACAGTATTCCAACTGCGGTGATGGAGGATCTCCTCTGGCTCATTATCAAACCTCCTCTGCCTAAAGAGAGGGATGTCTGATTCCTCAGAGAGCGCTCTCCTGGTGCAGAGTCAAAAGGAGGCTCTGCAGGGAATCCCTGTGTTCACCCATGCTGGTTTTGCTGCCTGTCATCTCATTACACGTTCCTGTACAGGTTTCTGTAGTGCTCCCTGGTGTGGCAGGCAGACAGCACGGATCGTGTGAAGTATCTGCCCCTCAGGTGGGCCCAGCAGGATGTGTTCTCCCTTGTGCTTTTGCATCACAGCATCTCCAGTGCCCTGGGACGGGCAGCGCCGCTGCTCCAGTCCCAGGGTTTGGGAATAACATCATCAGCTTTTGCATGTGTAATGAGAACAGAATCCCCTTGGCTGTTCTCTGCTCCGTCTCTCACCGTGAACACGTGGGGGGGAAGGATGCTGGTGCCAGCAGAACCACTTCACGTGGGTGGTGGGTACCGGTGGTGCCAGCACAGAGGTCCCAACGTGCGTGGTGGGAGCATCCAGCCCCGTGCAGGGCATCTGCACTTCTGATGGGTGTCCTGAGAGTGAGTAGGAATAACATGGGGAATCCTGGTGACTTGAATGCCTGCTGTAGCTGACATTTCCTTGCTCTCTGCAGCTGTGGCAGGCCATAGAAATGCTCCTGATGGCAATGGAAATGTTCATGATGAAGGGGGGAAGGCAGCTGCAGCTCCTGTGTCTCTGCCAAGTCGAAAATCTTTATCGCCGAGCGGTTTGCGAAGGCACAACTGCGATCGCCCCATAGGGTTGCTGAGCAAGCACCAGGTCTCCGTTCAGCAGTATCGGAGAGTAACGATCTGTGGCTGGATGAGTGAAGACACTTGTCTCTAGCAGCAAATAGGAGGCATCTGGGCAGGGTCTCCAACTCAAGCAGTCTTTGCTGGCAGAATAAAATTGCTCCCAGGCAGAAAACCTGTGCGGGATGTGTACAAACTCTGAAGTGTGGGTGGGCATGGAAGAACATCAGTATTCCTCCCAAAAACAACCCTACCTGCAGTCTTGTGTGGCACACTTACCAGCAGACAATCAGACTAATTCTCGTGCTGTCTGATGAAGTTCAGATCTGAGAGGTCCAAGCTGAAGAACAAAAACCGGTCTGTCCTTTTTTAAAGGACAGCAAGACAAGGGTCTCCGTTGCACTTCCATGTTCTGTGCAGGCAAGAAAAAAAGTAAAACAGTAAATTTGGAAATGCACAGAGCATTTTGAGTCCAGATAGGGCAGAGTACTGCTGTTTCTGGGATTTCAGGGACTCATCACAAGCTGTTCATTCCTCGGCGTTTGGATTCCATGGCACTGGTTTTCCAGGCACAGCAGAACCTTCAGTGAATAACCTGTGTGCTGTATAGCAGTGTCGTAAGGCTTTTGCCATCGGAACAAAAATGTTGCAAGACTATCAAAGCCAACATTATGAAAGTGTTTTGAAGGTTATTGATGTTATTCCTCTGGGAATTGTATTACCAGTCACTGATATCAAAAGTAACAAATTTAAAGGAGCTATAAATGATAGAGCCCTTGGAGCAAGAGCAAAGAATAGAAATAAAAAGGACTTGTTGGCTTACCATGTACCATATAGGCTGCGTGGAACATTAAATAGCATTTATCTCGTATTCCTCCAGGCAGGCATCAGGCTCACACTTGCATCCTTTCCAGGCACCTGGAGCTCTGTGTGTCTGCACTGTGCAGCTGTAGGGAAGGGGGCCAGGGCTGGGGAGCACCACGAGCACAGCTCTGGCTGCTGGGGTGCTGCAGGGGCTGCTGACTCCTCGGTGCTGGCAGAGCTCCCTTTCTGCTCAGCTGATGGGCAGGTGGGACGTGCAGGTCTGGGAGCACGTGGCACCCCGTGAAGTGCTGAGCTGCTGCTCTTGTCCCTCACACAGGCAGGCAAACCCTTGGACAAATCTTTAGTCCTACATCTTCCCCTCCTGCATGCTGGCATGCCGCTGCTGTGTGGTGAGTACATGGGCTTTGAGGGACAATCCGCTTCCAAATGATTTTAAATCATTTGCATGCGTACAAAAATAGCTTGGAGCTTGGTGAAGCTTTAGGAGCAGCACTAAGGGACATTATGTCTCTAGGGGAAAGCTTATCACGAGCTCTCAGTACATCCTCCTGGACTTCTCCTGTTTGGTATTTGGAAATGTCAGCTTCCTGTTACTTGGTCCACCTACAACAATACCAAATTAAACAGTAAAAAGTGAAGTATCTTCAGGTACACATTGAACTGTTTTTAATTCAGAGAAACGCATTAATATTTAACAGCTAATAGTGTTACTGAGGCAAACTAGGCCATCAGTGCATGAGAGGAAAACTTGCACCATCTGCATTCCAACCAGAATTGGAAGCAGTGCATTCTGTTGATAGAAACTTTGAAAGCACTTGGTGAATGTCAGCGGAGCTTTGAAATTAAAATCTCTACTCAGTTCAGGCCAGCTATTATTGTATCTCGGGCTTGGGTGAGCTGGGAAAGGACAGCAGCCACTTGGGGCATGATTTATAAGGCTGGCATTTCTGGCCACTGACGAGGATGGAAGTGTTCTGAGCTGAGCTCGTTTGAAATGCAATGACAGAATTCCCATGTAAAGGTTGTGACAAAAACAGAAAAGAGGGAGAGGAGATTCTGCACTTCAGAATGAAATAAATAAAGAGTCCTCCCAAATGTCAGGGTTCTCTGGCTCACACTTGTTGGGAAAGAATAGTCCAAATGCAGTAGCAGATATTTTACAGAGTGGCAGCCTGTGAAGACAGTGCCACTGTTCCCACACGTTGGGTACCTCAGTGTCTGGTTGGGGTCTGACTCGCTGGGGTTTGTGTGCGTGGGCAGCGGAACGTGAGTCCCAACTGCTCCTGCAGGACACAACTCAACTCTGCTCCACAGCCACAGCTCTGGGGCCCAGGGGGTTCCTCACTGGTGCTGTGTGAGCAGTCAAGCGTTCGCTTGGTTTTACCCTAGAAAGAGATGTGTTTTGCTGTTAAATCAAGTAATCACAGGGTATAAATTGGGCTGTGTCAGTTAGCAAATGCTTTGTGATGGTCTGAAAATGAAAAGCACAATTCAAGTATAGGACACTGAAATACCAGGTGGATTTGATGCCCTGCTCTGCGCCGCTTCCCTTGCCGAAGAAATTACACTATTCTGTAAATGGTTGCAATATGCAGGTTTAATATAAGAAAAAATAGAGGAACTGTTCGAGTGTCAGTCTTCAGAGGTGGAGAGCTGGAGGGGCAGGATACGCCCAGTATAGCAAGAAATGTGTGCGTCTGTAATAAGCCTCATTTGTCAGGAAGAGTATTTTGGAGGAGTTCAAACCCAAAGAAACATTTGCTTTGCCCTCAGCGTTACTGTTTGAAAAACTTCAAGGCTTTTGCAGAATGAGTTGTAAAACCTTGGACAACTGCAGAGAGCAAGTGCCAGGGAGGAGGAGATGCCTGGGTGATTTCCATGGTTAGGCTGTCTCCCTGCAGAGGCAGTCGGTGCTGGATGCAGGCCCTGGCTTAAAAGCAGCTGTTAGGCACTTTTCCTGAGCAGGGGATGTTAAGAAAGAGTTTCTCTGAGCAAGCTGAAGTGGGGCAGGTTGCTTTCTGTAAGTTTTCTCTGCGTCTTTTATCATGGTTGTGTTTTTAGATATGAGCAATGTCTTAGCTTTAGGAGGTTATTAACCGAGTCAAACAGCTGCCTCGACACCTCCTCTGACCCACTGCTCAACGGCTGTGCAGGTCTCAGGGTGATCCTTCAAGGATCCAGACGTAAAGTCGTAAAGAACTGAGTGGAAACCAGTAAGAACCATGGGTTTAGGGAGGCTCCTCTGCCTTGCTCTGTGGGTGGAAGCCTGGAGCCCACATGGTTCTCAGAGAAACCCTTTGCAGACTCAGGTGGGAACCAGGTTGTGCTGAGGGATGTGCCCTGAGTGCTGGGCACTGCCAGCACGGTGAGCACTCAGGGGCCGAAGGCTCAGGTCTCCTCAGACCCTCCCAGGCCACTGCTCTCATGGTCCCTGGTGGGTTTGTTCCTCCAGAGCAGTAAGCAGGACAGGAGACTTCCCTGCTTCACCTCCATCCCCAGACCTCGGTGTCAGCATCACCAGCTCCACTGAGTGTTCCTAGATAAACAAACACGGTGCCAGCTCATGGCAGAATTATCTTGTCCCTGTCAGCTGCCTGTGTAAGTTAAAGCTTCCAGCTGGGAGAGGTGACACAGATGAAAAGAAATTTCCGTTGTCCAGAAGAGTAATACCTGTGTGAGAAAGAGAAGTGCCTTTTGTTTTATTTTGCTGCACGTTTCCAGTGGTGCAGCATCATCCTTCTGTTACACCTTTTACTAGCACAAGACATATTGCTATGAAAGATAAAAAGCATCTCGGAAATCAATTTCTTTTGGAACTTTGGAGGCCGGGAATTACAGCGTTGTATTTCTCTCTATCTTTCAAAGTGCCCGTTAAGTAAACACGATCCCCAGGAGTATTCAGAGGCAGCTCTGTGTATATAAAATATCTTCAAATGTATCACATTTGATGATGTATTAGTGAGTGTTTGGTATTTGTTCTATATTAAGCCTCTCTTACTTTGCTGCTGACGCTATTTAAATGCTGCCTGGTGATGCCCACAGTGCTCTGTTTGCTGTGCCCTTAGCAAGGTATTGAACTGGGGAGCATGGGAAAGCATACAACCAGCTTACATCTTGATTCCTGTGAAACAAAGCCAGGAAATCTCATCATCTCAGAGTGGTCCTGCACCCCAGCACAGGTTCTGCTGGGGTTCTGTGCTCTGGGTGCCAGGGTGTGCTGCGGCTCTGGTAATTGCTCTCCCTAATTAAACATGCACAGCACTAGGTAAATTAAGGCAATGAGTTGTGCATTCAGAGTCAATATTGGATTTTTTTTTGTTTTCACATTGTGTAAGATTAATATTTCTAACGCATCAGCCACAGGCTGCCTTCTGTAGCACGACCTCAATTAGAAATTAGCTCAAGGATAAAGAAATTGCTGGGATTCAAACCAGTGATCTTGCCCAAAGCTAGCGATTTGGTCTCTGGAAAGGAAAAAATTCTATAACTTCTGTGTCTGTGTTGTGTATTTATGCCTTGTTCTTCAGGTGTCCCAGGCTCCACTCTCAAATCATTGAACATTCAGAGGAAACCCTCCAGATAGATGCTGCTATAAATAGTAGAAGACTCTGTCATCCATGTGTCTGGAATGGTTTCATTCCTTGGTTTGATTTTGAGATAACTTATGGATGATACACAGACACTCCCAGTACCTGTCCCTGACCTACCTGTGGGTGCTGAAGCATCGTGTAACAGCAGCCCCTCAAAACCATGGAAACCTCTGTGTATTATGCTTTTTGAGGTGATAATCTGTGGGTACCAATCCAGTCACTCCACAGCGATGGATGTGAATTATCTTCCCAGAAAGATTCCTTTTCAGCCTTTTGGATTGTTTCAGGAATACAAAGTAAACCTCATGAAGGAATAGCTGCTGGAAAAGAAAAAGGCTGTTATAATTTTGGGGGTGAACAGGGAGGGAGGGAGGCACAGGAGCCACTTCTGCATCTTGCTGTCATGCACCACTGCTTGTTCTACCTTTCTGCTCCGCGGTTTAGCCGCTAGGGCTGGAACTGGCTGGTGTCAGCAGGTGTAGTACTTGGGAGGTTCGTCATAACACGACTAACACAGGTGTCCAGTGTCTGTTTCGGGGTAATTCCTTTGCAGGGTGGTTGGGACTACGTCCACCGATGCTTATCATGATGATCTATTTTCTTTCATCCTTCCAGCAGGAAGCACAAATGCAAAACTTGCAACTCAAAGGTATTTTTCCAAATAAAATTATCTTCAGCTGTGGTCAGTGGTGATTTGGGAGCCCCTGCCAGTGAGATTTTGCCTTGAGCTGATTGCTTTGGCTGGGCAGCTGAAGGGCAGCTGAAGAGCAGCTGGAAGTTGGCCAGAAATGACTTTTGATTTTTGCCTTACAAACCCAAAAAGAAATAAAAAAAGGAGAACCAAGCCAGCATGCTTTGCGATGGGGACAGCTGGAAGGGAGAGGCTTTTTGTGGTTCTTCTGCCTGAGAAGAGAGGCTTGCCCTCGCAGGGGACTGGCTCTGGGAAGGGGTGAGGAAGCAGGAGGTGGCTGCTGACGTGAAAGGAGGGTTTCCCAGGGCCATGTCGGTGTGGAGTGCTGGAGGAACTGTCTGTTCTTCGCCCCAGCGTTGGTCAGCCCTGTGCCGGTTGTCTGTGCCCCCCACGCCAGAACTGTTTTGGTTTTGTTTCAGTTTTGTGTTCCCACATGGAGCAGGCTGGTGGGACAGTCACTTCTCAAGGGGGTGGCAGGGGAGGCAGCCCCACCGCTCCAGCTGCTGGGACAGAGAGGGCTGCAGCACCATGGTGTGCCATCATCATGCTCTGGATGATGTGTACACTTCTACCATCACAGAGTTTTTCTCCTTCATTTTTCATGAGACCTGGCACTAGATTAATGGCTGAGCCATGGAAGAAATGTAACGCCATGCCAGTCTGATTTATTGACCACTTAGTGCTGATGAAGCTTCAAACAAGTGTCAGACAGATGTTTCTGTTGCAATTTTCTTTATCAAAACGAACAGGTTTTTGTGTTTAACCACTGGTCGCACCATATCCTGCTGCCCTGAGGAGGTGCCCGGCGCGCTGCCGCGGAGCTTGGCCCAGGTCAGGGGCAGATGGCAGTGCCTCCCGCTCGGGCGCATGGGGAGAGCAGCAGCTCTGCTGGAATGCCAGGCAGCTCTCCAGCAGACACAGTTCCACCTGCAGCCCAGTCCAGGTCTCCCCTGGCTCCTCCCTGCCTCCCCCGTGAAGGGCTCCTGCCGTGGCATGTCCACTGTTCTGGCACCTTTCCTGTCTGAAAGTTAGATTTGTAATTTTTCTTTTAGTCTTCCACATCTCTCTTGTTCTCCTGGTAGGTCTCCACAATTAGTGATTCGCTGATGATTTCAGGATTTCCAAAACAAATGTATTCTCTTCATCTCTGTCGCGGCGTTTCCGTTCACCAAACAGATTGGTGTTGATGAGATTTGCCAGTCTGAGGTCATCTGCTCGAGGTACACACAAGGAACACACCTGTTGGTCTTGTGTTTATTTTATACGCCCTTATAGATACAAAGGGAATTTTTGTGTAAAAATACATATATATTTGTACAATTCTATTTATATTCTATATAAAGAAAACAAATTCTGGTGCCAGTCCACTTGCTTGTGAATTTGGGAGGCCCCGTCAGCCGACCTGCCTGGTGACAAACAGGCACTGTCAGGCTGTGCAAGGCACAGTTTATCTGAGAGGAAGGGAGAAGCACCTGCAGAACTGCCACGTCACCCAGCACTGTGGCTGCAGCATGTCCTCGCTCCCTTCTTTGAAACTTCCCTGAGAGCAAGAAGTGTCTTCACACCAAATCTCTGAAGCATATTACTTTTTATTACTTCATCGTCTAGATCACTAATTACATTCAATTAGCTGATGGGAGACTATCTGGGTGTATAGGTAATCATTTTTATTACCTGAACCTTTTCTGAATTATGCACGAGGACTGTGATGTTTCAGGCCTCCCCTTTGTGGAAAACGAGGCTGCAGTGGTTTACCATGTCCTCTGACTGTCACTCGTCTGGCCCAGATGAGCCGGTGAAATGGAAACGCATCAGGACTGAACGTAAATGGTCCAGTTGTTTGTCTCCAGAAGAATCCTGGGAATAGAAGGGCCAACAGTTGTCTTTGCTTTAGCACTTTAAGAACTCCAAAGTAAGTTGTTAGCAGTTCCTTTTTAGGTTTCCTTGCCTCTTCCCTGTGCAATACAACTCCTCTAGCACAGGCTGCAAGAATTTGATACTGCATTCTCATGGAGACTTCATCGAGAATCCCTTGCTTGCAGTTCTGTCCATAGAAGGGGAAAAATGCAAGTTCTTGCTTGCATGTCTTCTTAACTTAAAGGAGCTTCTCCTCCAGACGGAGGACTGTCTCTGGTGACCGAGGGCACACTCTAGGGGGCTGCTCTACTTGTGCTGTTGGTGTACACAGGCTCTGGTGGCCTCTCCACTGCCAGCACCTTCTGAGCCAGCCTGGAGGAGCTGGGAGCTGCAGCCAGCCACCCCCTGGTCCTGGAGATGTGCAGGATGCTCCCTCTGTGCGGGGTGCACAATGGGGCACGTGCTTACCCCACACCCAGCAGTGGTGGGTGCTGCCCTGCTCCTGCCCTGGGCCGCTCCAGGTGCAGCTCCTGGCACGCTGGGCCTCAGTGCAGTGCTTGGCCCATCAGAAGTTCCGTTCCACAGGTCTTCTTGGCACAGATGTCCGTGCACTGCTCCACCCTGTCCTGGTTTCATAAGCAAGTGCTCCCATTAGCACCACCTTTGCAAGCGAGTGATGTCTTGTGTTCCCTCTCCCCTTCAGAATGAGGTTCTAACAGCATTAATGAAACATTAGAGTTTTAATTAAACCATTATCCTATTTATTTTTATAAATAATTCCAAAGCAGTCATTACAGTTTGCGAACTTAGAAGTAAATGACTTAAGGGAAAGAAATCAGCTCCTCAATCTTGTTATTATCTATTGTACAGTCTCCCTGGGATGCTGTTGGGGAACTGGCAGAGTTGTTGCTGTTGCTAAGATGATTCCTTTCCTCTCAGGGTGGTAACACACTTGCTTGGCTCCTGCTCGAAGTGTCCCTGTTGGTGGGATGTCAGGGCAGGGTTGCCTTCCCCTCGCGTCCCTGGGAAGGTGCACAGGGAGAGGGGAGCACTGAGCAGCCTTGCAGGAGCCCACGCCTCGCCATCCTCCTGCCGCAGCTCTGCAAAGGGCTCTTCAGTCCCCACCTTCTGCTGCGTGCTGGCTTCATCACAAAGCTACATCATCTGTAAAAGACAAGGAATTCCAGGCTGGTCTGTGGAGAGCCCGTCTGTGGGGCACTCTGTAATACTGTTTGTGAGTCTCCTCAGCTCTTCCCTCCCTCCTCCTGTTGCTATATGGAGAGTGTGGCTGTTCCTGATGTTCTCAAGTAACTTTCTGTGTATTCAGATGTGGACCAAAACTGGTCAAGTCAAATGAACCAAAGGTCCCTTTAACCAAAGCGAATTACCTGGTGTTTCTGGTAAGTGGTATTGGCAGGACTCTTGCAAGTATTTGGTGCTGTAGGAGTCGGAAAAAATGTTCACTCTGGGCACACAAGGGAAACAGGAGAGTTGCAAGAAAAGGGCCCTCAGGATAGGGGAAGCCATGTGCACTGTCATGCTCTGTCTTTTACCACCTCTTTTAAAGAACAGCTCTGGTCTCAGGGAAATCTGGTACATACTGGGGTCTGATTATGTTGCTTTCTGTCGCAGTTTGCGTTCGGAAGATAACGCAGAGAGCTCTGAGCAGGGGAGAGGCCCAAGGACGTAACTCTTGCTCTGCTCTCCCTGCAGAACCCAGACATCGTGTTGGTGCACTACCTGAACGTTCCAGCCATCGAGGACTGTGGGAAACCATGCGGCCCCATCCTGTGCTCAATAAACACTGACAAGAAGGAGTGGGCAAAGTGGACAAAAGAGGAACTCATTGGGCAGCTCAAACCTATGTGTGAGTATCTGGAGCCTTTTTTGCTCATTTGCTGTGTATTTAGGGTACAGTGTCTCTCACAGCCACCGTCTCTGTGAAGGAGTCATTTGTCACTGTCCAACTCAGCTAGCATTTGCATGCCCTTACTTTCTTCCCAATATTCAAACTCCTGGGAGGCATGGCATGAGAGCTGCCCGGACTGTCCCCAGAAAGGTCCCCTCTGCCTTTGGTCGTACCTGTGGTCCTGCGCTTTTGAGGGCTGTTTGTAGGCACCTACTCCCTTGCCTGTGCAGTAGGAGCAGATGGATTCCCCCAAGGGCACTCCATGTCTGGGTGGTCAGTGTCAGGTTGGAGTGGGTTGCTGTAGCTTACAGGCAGCCCTGTGGAACTGGGTGTTTCGTGGTAGGTGTTGTTTCCTGCTGTTCTGAACTTTGCAGTCTAAAGAGAAGACTGCTTAGGTGTGAGGCTGATCGGGAAGTTTGCCCTCAAACAGGCAGTTCTTTGGACCTCTCTGCCTTGATGTGTAGTGTTTTCGTTTGCATTGCAATTATATTGTGTATCGTCCCCTGGAGAGCACGTTCCAGTGTGTACACAAACATCTTTTTGCAATGAAAGGAAGATTAGACATAAAGTGGGTCTGTAAGCAAGAGAAAATTAACTGCAGGAGACACAACACCAAATCTGAGTCAACAAATACCAAGTCTGCTTCTCTCACTGCCCCTGCCTGGGCGCTGGTGTCGTGCCCAGCTGCCTGTAATTGGAGGTCACAGCCATGGAGTGCATCCTGATGTGTCTCTGCCGTCCATGAAAGACAAGTGTCACGCTGACCGCAGCGTTAGTAATCTCTCCACACCGCTCGTTTGCTGCATCCCAACCTATGCAGGCCCATGTATTCCTTTTCCACACAAAGCTGAAGGGGAGAAGACAAGCAGAAGAGAATAGAGAAAGTGGCACATTTGCCCCTGGGGCTGATAACCTCAGACATAAATCCAGGGTGTTGAAGGTGTAGCTGAGGCTGGACAAGTACCTTAACATTAAACCGGAGAGGAAGCAGCAGCCTGTTAAAAGATCTGCAGTGCATCAAGAAAATTATGTGAAAACTACAACGAACTCGCCATAAATTTAATAACACTTGGCTCTTTTATGTCTCAGGAGGGAAGAGTGAAATTCTGCACAATTATTCAGAGTATATATGCATGTACACATCTCTGTTTATGGGTGCATATCCTGGGAAACAGATCCTTAGAAATGTAGCTACAATAAAACCTTTGGATTCTGATCAGACCTAGAAAACAAAGAGGACATGGATAACTGTGTTCAGGGAACACAGAGGGACACAGCTCGCCAAGAAGCCATCAGATTTGGTTCCAGTGTGGGGTGTGCCATGAAATTCTGGAGCCAAGCACATTAGTTTCATCACATTTTTGCATTAATCACATTCTTTCACAGACTTCACAGTTTGATTCCCTGATGTTTCCAAATTTCTCTGCCCTAAAGCAGATTTGTCAATGACTTAATCAATGTGCTGTGTGTGGCGTCACAGGTGCAGGGAGTCTTGCCCTTTTACCTGGCCTGTGTTGGGTTCATTTATCCCTCTGGACTTGAAAGCTGTGTGAGATTTGGTTGATTCTGTTGTTTTCTTGGTGGCTGTTTTTCGTAAGAATTTCACGTTTAAGACGAGTTAGCGATGATACAGCCAGGGAGTCTGTTGAGGTCTGGGGCCACTGCAGCTGCAGGGAGGTTCCCATTTCAGATGACTGGTGTCATTCAGGGTTAGGGGCAAAAGCTGATACTAGTTCTGCCTTTGAGGAAACTACTTTCTCCTGGTCAGAGGCTGGTGGCAGTGTCCAGCTCTTGACTTTCTGAGAGCAAGTGCTGTTTGTTCAAGTCCTACTCAGCCAGGACTGGAGTCAGGTATTAAAGCTGTTGACCTCTGTCAGGTATTAAAGCTTTTCTATCAGAACTGAAGATTGCAAACAGTCAGTGGTGTGGCAGCCAAAGGCTGGGAGCAAGTTCTCTTGGCCATGTGTGCCTGGAGAACTAAAAGTGATGTGGCAGATGGCTGGCAGGGTGAGCAGCATTGGTCTTAGAGTCCGAGCCAGACAAATTCATCAAACTGCTTTTCCTGAAATGCAGAGAGACCCTCACTGGGATGAGCAGGGAGTTTGTTTACATTTCCTGCATCCATAATTCACTCAGCTCCTTCTTCCTTGCCTGCTGCATCATCTCAAAGTCAATTTAGTCTTCAGCAAGTCTTCAGCACGCGTCAGGGACAGGCTCAGGCTCCTGGTACCAGCTGAGCAGGGCACTGGGGTCTGGGTGCCCAGAGGCAACTTCTGCCCTGGTACTGAAGGAAACCTGGGAACCCAGAGAGAGCTTCTTGGCTGGCTGCAGGGGTGGTGCTTCCTCATTCTGTGACTGTGTTTGCACTGGTGGTTATGGATTAAAAACACCTTTTTGGAGTGGCCATACAGCTCAGAGAGCTTTGTGGAAGCAGCATTAACTTGTTCTGACATAGCTGGTGTGTGAACTAATTAAGAGACTGAAATGAACCTATCTGAACATTCATGAAAGGTAAATGCTGCAGATGCTCTAAGGATTTGAGGTTTTTTCAGCACCTCCAGCTGAGTTGAGACTGTAAATAATTTATTAATCACCCTGACTTCAGTTTTCATGGCTTTAGTTCTGATCTGTTTATCACCTGCCTTTGCACTAGGTTATCTGTGGCCTCCTGATTGTCCTCTCTGGGCTATCACTGTTGGCTTGTCAGACCTCAGTTTGGCAGACCTTGAAACTGAAGCAGATGAGCCTGTAAGGGCTGGATACACAATCATGACCTCCCACAGGATGATTCCTCTTTCCTTCCAGGCTTGAAGATAGGGGTGCCTTGTCTTAGGGGCATCGGCAAGGTGAGGGCACACAAGGATGACTGTGACACACACCTCCACTGACAGCAGACCTGAAATAATCTGACTGTTGGGAGCATCCCCACTGGGTGTCTGAATCAAAAGGGTTGTTGTGTGTATTGCTTCTGTATGAATGCAACTTTTGGGGACATTTGTGCAGAGGCAGTAGCTATAGTACATCACAATTCTGCAGGAATGTTGTCCAAGACACCTCTAAGTCATTTCAGGATGCCTGGTGTGAAGAATCAGCCTCAATTTGCATTGCTTTCAATTTCCCCTCCCCTCTTGTGCCCTGTTATAGTCTTACTTGGAGATTTCTCTGAATAGATTAGCAGATGTCCTTAGAGGCATCTGGTGGTAAAAGCAAATTCAGCGGCAGAATCCAGAACAGCAGAATTCTGTATATAAACTCCATATGATCAGCAAATTGTGGGCCAGCTCATGTTGGGGGTTTCTCCAAATCATCCCCATTTGGCTTTCTCATCCCTCAGCTGGCAAAGTATGAGTTACAAGCTCGCAGCTGGTGCTACGTTTCAGTCCTTGTTCCAGGTCCACTATAATTAAGAGTTGTCTTCCTTTTGAACAAACAGCTGTTTTCAGTCCTGTGCTGCATGGAAACCGAGGGCTCCTCTTGGTGCTCCCTGCAGGCACAGCTGGGGGAACGGGAGGCTCCACACGGCGCCCGACAGTCCATAGCTCTGTTCAGGTGCCGCTCTCGCCTCTCCCTGGAGTCCCAGTTCTGTGTAAATGAACCCACTGGGGCTTCTGGAGATGACCTGACCCCGTGTTCTCACCACTGGAGAGGGCATCAAACACTTGTATCCCGGAACAAAACTCAGCAGAAATCGCCATTAATATGGTTTGAAGAATTGAGTTGTTGGGACTTTTCTCTTGACTTGAATTTACATTCAATTTCAGTGATTGTGTGTAAGGGGAGAGTTATATATAATCTCAAAAGATTAGTTGTAGAAAAATGCTACATGGGGCGATTTTTACAATTCCCCAAGGAGTTTGTCGGAGCTCCAAAGTGCTCCTCAATGGAAACAGAGACTTGCCGGCTTAGTTCAACCGACCTTCGCGTAAAGAGCAACACGGAGTCTTTAAAAACACTTGGGTTTTAGTAATGGTGACATGCAGGTTTACTGCAGTAGTTTGGGCTTTCATTGAAAAGAGAACACAATAGTAGGTGCTAGATAGGTTCTTATGTCCCACCCACCACTCAGACTTTGAGTACCTCAGTTCCCATTGTCTGCATGGCCAGTATCAGCTGCCTGCTCGGCTCCTCATCTTCTCACCAGCCCTTTCCTTACTGCAGGTGTGCGGCTTTAAATAGGCATCACATGCAAGAATTGCACTTTTCCTCTCCCTCTCAGATCTGTGATAGCCTTTACATCCCCAAAGGAGCTGGTTCCCATGCCTATATGGGCCACTCTGTAGGGCAAGTTTTACCTACTGTACAAAGTTCCACTTGGCCAAAAGAACAAAAATTAGGAACCGTGTTTCGGCTGGTGCCTTCAACCTCTGTTTGGAGACCCCTCAGCAAAATAATCCCACTGAGTGTTGGCAGCAGTCCAGGATGAACCGACCCTTAGCAGTAAGGGGAAACCTAAGCCGAATCGTTTCCTCTCCCCCTTAAACTTGGGTGTTGGACGAGGTGCAGCAGCTGTCACTGCTCTCTGAGGCTATGGGCACAGCAGCCTTTGCGTCCTGTGCTTCCTTAGCATTCGGTCTCTGTTGGCTGTGGGGCCTGGCACAGTGCCCGCGGGGCTGGCGCTCGGGCTCCGGGAAGATTTTCCCCAGGATGGCCCAGCAAGGCTTTTGCTAAAAGCCACAAAAAAATAAAATCGGAGAAAAAAATAGGTTAAAAAGTTATGGCTGGATAAATTGAGAGACCTCGCTGGGCACGTGGGTCCCGGTTCAGTGCCAGTCCCTATCCCGATCCCGATCCCCATCCTGCTCCCACTCCTGATCCTCATCCCGATCCCGGTACCGGTCCCGATCCTGATCCCCATCCCGATCCCGGTCTCGGTCCCAATCCTGATCCCCATCCCGGTCCCGGTGCCGTTCCCGATCCTCATCCCCATCCCGGTCCCCATC
>NW_008680366.1:0-15779 GCF_000695815.1 Acanthisitta chloris | reverse complement strand
GTATGGATTGCCTCCTTTGGCAGTCAACTGCCTGATTTTACTGGATTATATGCTGTACAACACGACACTCTTGATGGTTTAAGCATGCTAAACTACCCCTCAAAAGATGAAGGATCTTCTACAGGAACAGTAGCATCAGTGCCATCTATGAAACAACTCAGGCTGCTGCATGATGCTTAAGAGTCAAAACCCAGTAAAAAACTTTCACAGCAGATCCTGACCACTGAAGACCAAAGAAATCCTGCATACACAACTGCTAGTGTGAGCAGGTATCAAGGACATGAAGGCAAAAAGATCCTAACTCGAATAAAGACAAGAACAACCAGTTTTGCAGTACTTTTTTGGAACATTGCCATTCAATCAACAGAGTATTTAGGCTTCTAGAAAGCAAATGCCCATCTTTTAAATATTATTAATAAAGCTCCTTTGTTTCTGTGATAACAAAGAACAATGAAGACGATGGAGTAAGAACTCATCGAGTACTACACGTTCATGGGCATGTTTGTAAACCCCATACAGTGAAACTGCTCCACCCAAAACCTTCCAGAGAAATCAAGGATGGAAAGCAGCAGAGGCTGCTCTCAGCCTAATGCCTTACACCACAGAGGTTTTCTGACAGCCTTCCTTTTTAATTAAATATGGTATTTTGGGATCCAGTGCTGAAACTATATTGCTGCATGGTCTTCAAAGACTAGAGACAGCTGAGGAAAGGTGTTCCCACTATTATTACTTTTTGTGCTTTATTCCTTACAAGTTACCATACATTATTAAAACAAGTTAAGTTTATTACACTACTCCATCAACACTAATACTCTTTTGAAGTGCTAACCTGTGCACTTCTTTAATTTTATGCAGAGTAAGAGCATATTGAACAAATTGTATTTCTTTGCTGTAAAAACTCTTATGCAGAGTAAGAGCATATTGAACAAGTTGCATTTCTTTGCTGTAAAAACTTAAATAATTCTTCATTTACATTCATTCGGTACAGAATAAACTCAAAACTGTATGTCAACAAAACATTAAAGACATTTTACAACCCTCATACATGACAAATGAAATTAAACTACAAGTCAAGACAAACTTCTCTTGCCAAGAGCTTCCGTTGCAATGTCCTAACATGCCACCTTTCTAAGGCTTTTGGATATAAATTAAACAGAGCAGAAACAATAACATGTTCACTGTGCCTTCATGGCAACAATATCATATTCTTGTATACAATGTTCAAAATAATGACTACTAAGGACAATGTTATAAACCTGAGAGCTTTGCACATGTACATAGTAAAAGTATTCATACGGTCCTGAATACCTGAATACAGATTTTAAGTAAAATTTAACTACTGCAGTAATTGCCATCCAGCTCCTTTTGGCAGGCTGAGAGCCAAAGAACAGTATGGCAGCTACAGATTCCCATTTCCCTAAATAAATAGCAATTCGATTATGTCTTTCAAGTCGGAAAACTAATTTGACGCTTCAATCAACGTTTCGTTATCAATCAAATTTCCATAGAGCCTCAAAATTCAGATGTAAAATTTAACTACTGCAGTAATTGCCATCCAGCTCCTTTTGGCAGGCTGAGAGCCAAAGAACAGTATGGCAGCTACAGATTCCCATTTCCCTAAATAAATAGCAATTCGATTATGTCTTTCAAGTCGGAAAACTAATTTGACGCTTCAATCAACGTTTCGTTATCAATCAAATTTCCATAGAGCCTCAAAATTCAGATGCAAAAGAAACTGACTAAAAGCTCTTCTATTTATAAATAGCAATTTGATTATGTCTTTCAAGTCGGAAAACTAATTTGACGCTTCAATCAACGTTTCGTTATCAATCAAATTTCCACAGAGCTTCAAAATTCAGACGCAAAAGAAACTGACTAAAAGCTTAATCCTTCTATTTATTTTGCACCAAGTGAGGATTTGTCAGGACAAAGTGGGCAAGCTGGAAGTATCAACTATGAGATACCATGACTACCTGCTCCAGTGCTGCACCACTGAATGCCACCTGTAATTTACAGATTTGCAACGCTGATTGCTGATCCCTGACCTAGAAGACAAAGGATCTGGATAACATGCAGAATACAAACACCAACATTGTCTTTACCACACCTAAAGGTGTCATGAAAGGAGTCTTTTATTCAGCAGCTCAGACAAGAAAACTAAAATAAGTCTTTTGCAACACAAGAATCTAAGCTTTTAAACAGGTTTCAAGAGCCTGGGATTTTAAGGGAAATTCCTCCCTAGAGACAAGGCCTGTGTGACACGTGCTTGACTAGTAGAGCTTTTGTTTAATGTCCCTAGACAGCACTCATTGGCAAACCTCGGTTTTACAAGCAAACCAAAGTGAAAATACAGGCAAACTAGTAGTTTTGAAAATAATAAACACAGGTGAAGGGAGAGGAGAGGGTTAAAGAAGAAGCATTGAGAGCTTCAAGCTCCAAACACTTCTCTAGGGAACTTAGTGATGGTAACTTTTGGAATGACAAAGGTGACATTTCTCTAACATTTCTAGAGGCTTACTGGAAGCCAACACCATTTTCATGCCACTGCAACGACTTCTTTTATGTGAAATATTTATTGCATCATGATCTCCTTGACAATAACATCACATTTCTGTCTTCCAATCAGTTGAGATACAACCTGTATTTCAGTGCCTTTAAAGGCACTAGGGGCACTCCCAGCATTTAAAATGCATTTTAATTAGGCCATTTAGACAAACCTCCAAGCTGGTCAAATTTTCCCTCCCTTACTGAGGACACAGGTCACCGCATACTAATTCAACTGCCTGAAATCAGCCTGTGGCTGTGGAGAAGTACTGACGTATACTCAGAAAAGTACAGAAAATCTTTCCAGAGCTGCTAACTAGAATGATGAAAGCAACAAAGCCTATCCACAATGTTTTCCAGGAACAGCAGCAGGTTAGAAAAGCATACAGAAGCAGTGAAAATCTCTTGCAGAACAATTTACATTGAAACTCAGGGCCTCTAGTTTCAGCACTTGCTCAAAACACAGCTAATTTCAGTGGAACACTGAACAAGAACAAAGATCCCTCGATCTCTCTGAGCACACATTCCAGAGTCTCACCATCCTCATGGGGAAGACTTATTCCTTTATATCCAGCTTGGAGCGTCCTCTGGTGAAGTTGGTATGAGTTTTGTCTCGTGTTTTTGCTGTGCTTTTGTAAGAAGCACTTGGCTTTGCCTTCCCTATGATTCCCACCCACTCAGCAGCTGAAACAAGCAGTTAGGGCTGCTCCTGTGCCTTCTCTGCTCCAGGGTACAAACCCAGCTCCCTCAGCCTCTCCACATACACCATGTGCTGCAGTCCACAGCCCTGCTCAAAGCCTTCCTGCTGGAGCTGTTCCTGTTTGTCCATCCACCTGTATTGCAAAGCCCCACACTGGATACTGGTGCAGCCTCACAGCTCCCAAGCAGATGTGAACAATCATGCTCCTCAACCTGCTCTTACCAGTGGAGCCCAGTGCAGGCTCAACCCTTTGCTGCTGCAAGGGCACACTGCTGACTCCCACCCAAAGTTCAGGGGACTCACAGAACAGCACATGCAAAGATGCAAATATCACACTCCACCCCAGCAGGTGCCAAGATGGCTCAAGTCCCCCCAAGAGAGCCAGGGCCTTGGATCACGTTTCTTCTTGTCTCTAGGCAGCTTTCTCATCCTGATGGGGCAGGTGTGATGCAGATGCTCACTACAATGCCCTCCCCTCTCTAACCCTACCCTGTAAGCATATGACAGACCCACAGCCCCTCTGCAGCACAGCACTGCACACTCAGGCTGTACCTCTGCAGAAACAAAAGCCTTCCTGAGCTTTATATCCATCTTCCCTGCCTGGCCTGCATAAGGAGTGTGCACTCCAGCACTCCAGCTGCAGGACCACGTTTCTGGACCACCAGGGAGATCACAGGCCTACAATGCACACACTTCTCCCTTTGCCTGGCCATTTCTCATCCGTGCTGGGTATTCATGTGCACCCGAGATGAGCCTCCAGGCACATGGCTTCTGAGCTATCCCACATGCATTACCCCACTCTGTCCCTCCATTTATCTGCTGAAAAAATCATGTTAGTTACCTTCATGTTAAATACAGCACTGTAAAAACATTCAAGCCTGCCTACACTAGCTACCAACAAGTTAGGGGTTTTTTTTTCTTTTTTAAACAAGCTGCTACTTTTATTATAAGTTTAGACTGATTCATGAGAATGTTCTACAAACTTGGAAATTTTACCCTGCTAGCCATTTATTCACCTCAAGCTTCCTGAATCTGACTCTGCTAGAGACAGGACTCGTTTCTACAATGTGGTCCCCATGCAGAGTGATATTTAGGAACACAAAAGAAAAGCTCAAAAGAGGCTTGAATGAGAGCAAGTGGTGTTTGAGTACAGCCTTTATCTCCAGTGAGAACCCTGCATCAACTCTGCCATGGGACACAGACATATAACAGGTTCAGCCACAGTATATAGAGAACTAGAAAGGTGAGCTGAAGTCTTATATTTGTGCCCTGCATAAATGTCAGACAGTTTCCGCCAAAAATAGAAAAAAGTTATATATACTCAGCACGAACTCTCTCCTCAGGACATAACAGAACAGGCACTATTTTACACTGTGCCACATCTCTCAGACTTTGCAGTATCTGAAGAATAAACATTACATACTGAAGCTGCTTGCTGTATTACTGCCACTTGTGTTATGCAATTAATATATACATTTGCACTTCCTGTCTCTGCAACTACATTTTAATTTCATAAATGTGCTGACTACAAGAAAAGGAGCAAGAACCTCATGTTCTTCTGAACATACCACATGGGACAAGTAGGGCTGTATCTTTCAGACTGACGATTGATAATTATTTTCTAATCAAGGAAAACCAGCCAGACATGGGCAGAGCTCCACACCTTACAAGACAGGCAAGTATCAGGAACTCCTGCTTTCTCAGCTCTCATTAGGAGCTGTTCTAATCAGTAAACATCATTTTAGCTGAAGCATGTGCACTATGTGCTTTAGTTTGTGTTGTTACTGTAGCAATGGTTAATAGTGACTACTGATGCTACACTGTGTTCTATTCACCCGCAGAGGTTAGCAACAGACTGCACACCTTACAAGACAGGCAAGTATCAGGAACTCCTGCTTTCTCAGCTCTCATTAGGAGCTGTTCTAATCAGTAAACATCATTTTAGCTGAAGCATGTGCACTATGTGCTTTAGTTTGTGTTGTTACTGTAGCAATGGTTAATAGTGACTACTGATGCTACACTGTGTTCTATTCACCCGCAGAGGTTAGCAACAGACTGCAGATTAAAACTGTGTTCTATTCACCCGCAGAGGTTAACAACACACTTCAGATTAAAAACTACTGAAAGAAGTTGATTCCTTTATCTCCAAAAGATGACTTGCACCACCTGCAGGTCTTAGCAGAGGGTTACAACAGCCTAACTTCTTAAAATAAAAGTTAAACTTTCAGACGCAAAGTCTACACTACTGGAAAATAGTTAAAATACCTTCTGTATAAGCAAAACAAGAGGCTTACTTCAAAACCCTGTCACCTAGTATCAGTCCAACTTGGGGAGGTCCACTTAGTTTGAGGAGTTTTATTCTGGTTAAATGGGGTCTTTCAACATAGCACACTTCAAGCTAATAATCAGAAACTCCCCTTGACAGCAAAGGAATCAAAGTAACACCAGTCCAGGTATATCCTTCTCAAACCAACTATGTGTTCTAAATTACAGTCCGTAACTGTTAAAACAGCCCCAATATACTGCAAAGATTATAAAAAACATGTTGGTGACTGCGTATTTTTCGAAAGATATTTGAATCAGTCCCACAAACAGATTCTCTTTTCATGCTTGCTCATTTGGATTAAAAAAAAGGAACAGTCCCACACACTTTGAAAACCCTGAAGTTTGGGAAGATGGCACAGCTTTCAAGTAAAAAAAATTGCTTTTATCCCGAAGAATTAAATTCATCAAAGTAGTACCTGAAAACAAGATGTATTCAGACAGGTTTAGCTATGCAGCAGAACAAAGTAAAAAGTATGACTATGGTATGTCAGTGGCTCCAAGTACAGATTAAAATAAACTACTTTTAACAAATTGCAGCTCCAGTGGCTATGTGGCTGGGCAAGACACAAGAGGTTATCAATGGACCTCTTTCAACTTTGTGACACTTGGATACACTGACCTTTACAAGCTTCACTAAGAGCTTATCTCCATTTAATTATTCCCCTCCTCCTTTAAATATAGCTTTTCTTACATGCAGTCAACATCAGCCATACCAAATCGCAACACAAAATGCAGAGATGATCCTAACTCTACAAAACAGGTCAAGTTACATTTTCTGCCTACAACTCAACCTCAGTCTCATACAGAAGATACCATCTCTTTTCCAAACTTGTAAGATTTCTGATGCAAATGAGCAATCTCTTTTCCAAACTTGTAAGATTTCTATGCAAACGAGCTAACAAGTCTGAAATAAAAGTTAAAATTTCAAATATTTACTTAGGGCTGCCCCTTCGCCTTCAAATGTTCAAATATCAATGACATAAGAAAACTGCATAATGGGAGTAATAACTTTCAAAATCTTAAAACCAACAGAAGCATAAAATTAAATCTGGCTCAGATCTTGGGATTCCAAATCAACAGAAGCACAAGATTCTGGGTACTTAGTCAAGAACTAACAATGCAAGCTTTTGTAACATGTGCAATAGTACGATATGGCATTCAATAAACCTGGGAACAAATATTTCACTGTCACATTAGCAACATTTCTAAGTGGGCTCTGATCAAGTTACTACATGCCGTACCACAAATGGTTAGGAAAAGTAGAAAAACCTGTTGAAGAGAAGCAGAATCATTTGGTCTCCAGAAATCTAGAGAGAAAACTATCCTGGTTTTGGCTGGGATAGAGTTAACTTCTTCTCAGTAGCTGGTACAGTGCTGTCTTTTTGGATTTTGACTCTCTTCCCCATTCCATGGGTTGGAGGGTCAGGGGGAGGTGAATGAGCAGCTGTGCGCTTAGTTGCCAGCTGGGATCAAACCAGGACAATTACTCGTTGCATAACTTACTTAAATATCAGCATGTCCAAGTCAAAAATAATTTTTTTGCTAATAGGGATCTGTGCTAAAACCCAACAGCACATACAGGCATAACTGCAATGCCTTATCTGACATAGAAGCCTTAAAGAAGATATCAAAGTTAAATTCAGTTTTCTGGCCTCTTCTGCTTTGTCAAGACACACTTTAATATACATTTGGCAATGCATTAACCTGCTGATCACTAGAGTTGCATTAAGTTTGGGTTTATGCTAATAGGGATCTGTGCTAAAACCCAACAGCACATACAGGCATAACTGCAATGCCTTATCTGACATAGAAGCCTTAAAGAAGATATCAAAGTTAAATTCAGTTTTCTGGCCTCTTCTGCTTTGTCAAGACACACTTTAATATACATTTGGCAATGCATTAACCTGCTGATCACTAGAGTTGCATTAAGTTTGGGTTTAGATCACAAGAATTATATTCAGCTGCAGGAGTTTAAAAAACATGCAACTTTTATTTGCATGGTGAACATAACCAAGACACAGAGCAGGAATACAGTCTTTGCAGTTCTCCTTTCTGAAGGATTGAGAAGTATCTGTACATTCTCAGCAAAGATTTGCCAGACTCTCTAAGGCTTCTTAGCAACTGATACTGCTATCTGCTGGTAGGGCAGCCACACAGCAACAGAGAGCAGGATGAGAAAATGAGAAAGAAAAAGACCATTCATATTTGGGCCACAGTATCTAGGCAAGATAAGAGTGACCTACTGCAAGCAAAGACACCTTTTCTTTTTTCGTGAAATAGGAAGAGGTCAGTACTGCTTAATTGTCTGGGTGTTTTGTTCATTTTTTTTAAACTGTTAAACTTGAAGTGACATTAAAATACTATTACACAGACAGAGCATTTGCAACATGAATGGTAGTCAGGAAGTGGCTGCTACACTACCTACGCCTGCAGCATAGAGTCATGTGACCACCTAAACATATTGTACTTGCTCTTTAAAATGTGTAACTGTAAAAAGCATTTGATCTAACAGTAACTTGTCCATTTGCATCTTAAGGAACAGTATCTTCTGCTTTAACTACAATGCATTACAGGACAGTATACAAACACCTCCACCCACTATTATGTCTTGGTTGTAGTATTTTGTGCTTAAAAAGAAAGAGCCTTATACAAAATAGTTACTAACTTGTGTAAGTCTATCAAACAAGTAATACCGTTACCTTTCTTCAATTCTGTTCTTGTCCATAAGTGGTTGTTTGATCCACTGATTAACTAGCCTTTGTCCTTGAGGTGTTCTGCATTTATTCAGCAAACCAGCTAGAGACTGTGCATTATTAGCATTTTCCACAGAACTCTGGAAAGAAAAAAACATAAAAAGTTAGTCGAGTTTACTGACATGCACTGAATGGCACACAAATTTGCTACCTAGGAACAGATCAGGTTTTTTTCCTATTCAACTTGGTACCGATCAAAAAAAGGCAAATGAAACAGCATGACATTGAAATATTTACACTCTGGTCCCTGGAACATGGCAAGTAAGGAACATTTTGAAGTAAGCCTATTTTGAAACCAATCCTGACTGAACAGGAAAGTTAAAAATGTCCCTAGTTACAGAGCAGTTTGCCCTTTGAATAGAAAAACACACCTTGAGTACTGTGTGCAGTTCTGGACCCCTCAGTTCAGGAAGAATATTGAAGTGCTGGAGCAGGTCCAGAGAAGAGCAATGAGGCTGCTGAAGGGACTTGAGCACAAGTGCCATGAGGAGAGGCTGAGGAAGCTGGGGGTGTTCAGCCTGGAGAAGAGGAGGCTCAGGGGAGACCTTATCATCCTCTACTCCTCCCTGACAGGAGGTTGGAGTCAGGTGGGGGTTGGTCTCTTCTCCCAGGCAACCAGCAGTAGGACAAGAGGGCACAGACTCAAGCTCTGCCAGGGGAGGTTTAAGTTTGATATAAGGTAGAGATTTTTTATGGAGAGAGTGATCAGGCATTGGAATGGGCTGCCCAGGGAGGTGGTGGATTCACCATCCCTGGAGGTTTTCAAGATGAGATTGGATGTGGCACTTAGTGCCATGGTCTAGTGACCACAGTAGGGTTAGACTCGATGATCTTGGAGGTCTCTTCCAACCTGGTTGATTCTATGATATTTGCCAGTTTGCCCTTCAGAAGGTCAAAACATAGGGGCCCTGTCATTTCAGAAAGAGCAGCAAGAAACAGGACTTGGGTATGAGGATTTCACTTGGAGATCTTTAGCAGGGTGTGGGACAGGGATGAGATGGGACACACCACAACAGAACAGGGCAATGGGAAAGAATACAGTTATCCAAATTCTCTCAAGCTTCCCTAGATCATCTTTGGACTACTACAAACATCTCTAAACTTACTGTGTTCAGATTACAGTTTACTGTCTATAATTTAGGTTTAATATTAGCTGGACTCAAGATAGCCTTTTGGGCATTTTTCCTGGGGTTTTGTTTATTTTTTGCACAAACAGCTAGGAAATAAAAATTTTGTTTAACATTGAAAAAGAGCAAACAAGCTTGTTTCAACTCTTGACTTTGAAATGAACATGTCAACCCTCTCTACACAAGAACAGCTGCAATTAAAACAGCAGGCAAGCACTCAACCAGGAGCAGGTCTGGATGCCTGTGAACAACTAGAACATAGGAACAGAATCGGGACAACAGGAAATGAAGACAGCGAGAAGGAATATTGACACATTTAGTCCCAGTAATAACAATATCTAATATCTAAAGTGGATGTGCCTATTTTCAGTGTTGCAGACAGCATTACATATGAAAAGCTTCTGAATGTAAGAAAGTGTCACAGAGTACATATATTATATACTAATAACTTACTTCAGAACATCCCATTTGGAAGGCTACCATTCCACATAACCAACTGCATCTGCTGCATCACAGAACTTACATACCTGACAGAGCAATTCAAATTACAATATATTTTGCCTTTGCTTTAGTTCCTGCCCAAAAGCCTCCCCACAGCCAGCCTGCCACACAGGCAGCTTCCTGCTCCATAGCAAACTCTTCATTCTAAAGCCCACAACAGCTCCTCAAGACAGACATAGCAGTGTATTTCCTATCACAAAACACGTAACACCTGCAAGGACTTATAAGGAACTAAGCTAAAGCAGAACTTCCTAGAACACTTCCATAAAGCTTAAGAAGAGATACAATTTTTGCTTCATTCCCTAGACAGTAGCACAGCATCATGAAATAAAGGAAATTAAAAAAAAACCCAAACAAAACTCAGAACATCTCTCTCCAGGGTTAACCAGCTCAGATGCTGAATATATGCTGTTTGCTTCCAGAAAACCCTCTGAGGTAAACAGGGGACCATTATCTGTGATTTCTTCCTATAAATCTGAAGCTCTAGTGGATTAGCTCTAAGCAAAGATCACTAAGCAGAGTTTACTAATGTGAAAATAGAAAAGCTGATACAACACACCACTTTGAGATCACATATTTCTCCAGATATAAAAAGGGGCAAAGCAGAAAAAGAGATGTGGCAGGAGGCATGCAGAAGCCTGATAACCTGTTTGGATTTGTAGAAAAAGTGTGTAAAACAGTTGAATTCACATTGTCCGGGTAGCATGCCATGATGCTTTCAGAATGTTAAGTACTGTCCTGTTCACTCGAGCTCGCTGCAGCCAGTTCTCCCTTCCCATCACCAACAGCACTGCTCCTGCCATATGGTACAAGTTCCCCTAATACCGTTGAACTCAGGCTTGTACTCTCTTCCCCAAAACCAGCACTACTGTATAAAGCAACTGTGCCTTGGCACTCCCTGTCATAGCACAAAACTACAGAACTCTCCTCCCCTCCCACACCCCAAGTCTGCCCGTGCCACTGGAGATGTGACCTTCTCTGACTAAAACCAAGAAAAGACACAGCACTCCCCTCACTGCTTAGCCAGACTCCTCAGCAGCTACAACCATGAGGTGCTTCTACAGCTCCTGTTATACCTGTACTGGGAGTTGCAACTGTGCAGTTGGGTTACTTATCAAGCAGCTAAGTAAGTATATGGTAAAACAGTTATTGACTCAAGTGTTTATTTCTTACCTGAAAAAGGTTGAGGGCTTGAACAGCTGCATTGTCTAGAATCATATATTGACTAAGATCAAATGTAGTCAGTTCAAATTGTCCAAAATTAGACTCATCTGACAGAAGCTCTAAAAACTTGATAATGGCTGACAAAGACGAAATAGCAACCTGAAGTTTAGTTAAAAAAAAAACACACCACATTCGAGTTAGAAACACTCCTGAATCCAAGAGTATCTGATAGCTGCTCCGAGAGAATTACAGTTGGGGATGACTTTGAGCTAAGTCAATTCCAGCAGGACTGTAAGAGACTCATCCTGTTCAACAAGGCTTCATTTCCATAGAGATGTTCTATGGCACTGCAATGTCTGTCTAGGTAGGTGCAAGAACAACATTTGCATAATCTGATAAACAAAATGTGAAGTGCACACCTTGCCAGCTTTCCAAAACTGTTATCAGGACGTTTCCAGCTCAGGAACACAAACAAGTTACTGCAGATATATGAGATATCATGGATCATCTCAGGACGTGGTTTCAGGGTTAGTTTTCAGCCAGAACAAGGATCTGATCTGACTCACTGCATGGCATTACAAATGCCAGTGCAGCCCAAAAGAGAGGCAGTAGGATGACTGACTTGTTCCGCTGCAACACACTTCAATCACTTTTAATCTGCTATGAAATGACACATTACAGGAGGATAACTCTGAACTTTACACCTGCAGAGAGCATCTGCAGCAAGGGGCATTTTAAAACATGTTGATCAGAACAAATTGCCTCTTGTTTGCAGCCAAGAACAAACATGCAGGCACTAAATCATATACTTAAGTCATAAGACAACACAAAAATATTACCATAAACATTACTTTGCTATCAAATACCAATTTGCCTGTTATGCAAAACAACCAAAGCATTGTGTTTCAGTCCTTGGGCTAGATAGATTATGAATAGGAGGCACCTCTTGTGCAGCCTATTTGCTTACCAGAGTTTACTACTTTAAAGAGATGCATGAAGGGTGATTTCCAGAGCCCCTGGTATCCAGCTTTGACATAGACTCAAGTTGAGCAGAACTGCTAAACACTTCACCAAGAACGTAGAGGAAATCACCTCACATCAGGCGCACACACCACTCCACTTCTAAAAAAACAGAGGCACATTAAACACTGCTCTGTGCTTACCTGCTTTTCCATCTCTGGCAGTGCTGCACTATTCACCTGTTCTTCTTTTTTTGACTTCAACAAGCGATTGAGATCCTGAACAATATCTTTTGTCGTGAAATCCGCCTTCTTCCTGTCTGTAATCAGGATTCCTCCCCTCTGAATGACCTGTTGTTCACAAACACACACAGTATTGCTTTCAGTATTCAGGGGACAGATGTTCACCACATAGAAGCAAACCCTGAAGAGATGTTTACTTACTGCTAGGCTGCAGAGAGAATGACAGACAAGATTTTAGAACAACTTTTGCTTGTTAAAATGCAAATGAGTCAACAGACAAATAATGCATAGAGTTAACATATTTCTCCTTCATTTTCCCACAAATCATAGAGCCTAGCTAGTAAACTAAAATATAGTTTTTTAGATAAAAAACTGTGCCTGTTAGCCGCAATGGTTCCCTTACTTGTCGCAGCTTTCCCATCTCTCCTGCAGTCTCTCCTCCTGGTAGCACACACTCCTTCGGTCCTAGTTGAACCAGTAGAGCTTCAAGGTTTGAGAACTGATCATTATCTGGAAACTCACAAACACTCAATTTTCTCAGGGTAGTGTCGACATAGCCCACTCCTACTACTCTTTGTCCATCAGCATTAGATAGCTTAACGCCCACGACCCCAATGGCCATGGACATATCATTGTTGGCAAAGAGAACTTCCTCAAACTGGGCAAGATTTCCTGGAGAACCCTATTTAGAAAAGAAAAACACTTTTTAGAGTGTGTATATGCACATACTTTCTTTTTTCTTTAGAAAGAACAGTAATGGATAAAACTAAGTACTAAACAGTCCACTAGTATAAAACATACAGCTGTTCTATTTTGTTTAGCCATTCAAATTTTACATATCATCTACACAGAGCAAAGTACCTCAGGTTTCCTTTATTTCCCAGCCTATGGCAAGGATACTGAACAAGCTCTTTCAGTCTCACAGCAGTAGAAAATACAGCAATGTGTAACAGGTATATAACCCATACATAACAAACACATATGGTTTACCATCATAAATCCATGTCAGTCTCTTAAAATCCCACAACTCCAAGCAGAGGAGCTCAGGAAAGAGCTATAGTGTTTTTTTTCTTTCACCTCACAATTATAAAGAAAGGTTGAAAATTGCACCTTGTAAGCTAAATACCAGTCATTTTCTTTGGTGGATTTACTCCCTGCTTTGTTCTTGTAAACTTCCACTCTGTAGTGACGAACCAGAAGCAGATCTCTCACAAAAGATTCAAAGTTCATTTTACTAAGCACAACACTCTCAAGCTTCTGCGTTCCTACAAGAAAACAAACAAACAAACAAACAGAGACCTGAAGTTATTCATTTAGCTTTCTATAATCAAAATCCCCAAGAACAGCCTTCTGGAAAGCCACTATTTCAATATCAATGAACCAAGCATGTAGAATCCACGAAACAACAGAAAACTCACAACATCAACTGGTTAATACTAATGAAGAAAGCAAACTCTATCTCTAAATAAAAGCAACGTTCATTTCCAAATTTCACTAAATCTATATGGTAATATATACAAAGAGATCTGTTCCTCTCACCCTTCTCCTCTCCTTACAACAAAGAGATCTGTTCCTCTCACCCTTCCCCTCTCCTTATGATATTCCTGCCTTGGTTTACTAATTAACATTTCACACATTTTGATCTAATGAGTGGTAGAAGCCTGCTACAAGGTTTCCTTCTGGATAACATCTTTTCTTTCCTGGATAAGCAGCTTCTGTTGACAGAACAGACTGTCACCCTACTTGCACTCAGATGGCAAGACACGTGTGCCAAGACGTGTCCTTTTTATCACAATATAGTCCACAAAAATAACATATTCTCAAACAAAAAGTTTAATAGTTTACATTAAAAGCTAACTTAGAGAGTGGCTAATTGATAAGCTGCTTGCTTCTGCTCCTATAGGAGTGCAGGCAGATGATGCAGCTGAACAAGTTTAATTCCACACAGCTGCCAAGAGGAGCAACACCACTTCCACCTCCAGCACCAGCCTTCTTGCAGAATGAGGTAACTCCAGTCCTGAACAAACTGGGTAAGTACATTAAGTTTTTTGCCAGATTGGGAAGTGGAATTAACTCAGACTGCTGTCAGATACGAGAGCTAGCAAGCACAGCCAATAGACAGGGAATACCACATTCTTCTTTTTAGCAGCATGACTTCATCACATTTAAGGCTCTTCCTCCCTTGACATGAAAGATGTTAAAACCGCAAATTTCCATGCTCATAGGAATTAATGAGTTTTTAATTTTCTTTCCTCTCCTCAAACATCTAGTAAGACTTTTCGTTTGGAAACAGGTTATAAAAACCTAATTCTGCATAATTAGGTTATCTTTCCCAGTGCAGAACTGTCCAACAAAACACAATTTTTCCTACTTTTTCAGTTGAGACTGCAATGTACACTTGGGGGGTTATGTCAGCTGAACTTTAGGTGTGCTTTGAAATCTTCCTGAAAGTAAAGAGTGCAGTTTTATGCTGACTTCTAGATGGATAAGGTAGATTAGGCTTTAAAGGGCTTACAAGAGGCTTACATCTGTGAATGATAACTTTTAAATAGAATACAAAAACAGTGATACATGTGTTCATAGTCCAGAAGATACATCAAGCTCATAGCTTGAAACTATCAAGCTCTACAACTTCTCAGAAGTTGTTAGGTTTTTGTTTGGTTTTATTTGTTTGGTTTGGGGGAGAGGCTGGGATGGTTTTCTTGTATTTTACATGAGCTCACCACTCACAACAGAAAGTGAAAAACACATGCATAATGCCATTGCTCACACACACAAAACAGAGAGGTTTATTTTGCAAAGTATTAAGGCAGTAACTTAGCAACATTGTGCTCTTCAAGTTTAAGGCTAATACTAAGGTTTGTCTCTTCTGACAAGATCATTTATCTTTATGCCCTTACATCCAACATCTGCAAGCTCCAGCATCCTATACCAAGTGATAAATGAAAAGCAGCAGGGGTGGATGGAAGAGAGAACTTTATGCAATACATAAACACTACTTATTTCTGCAGGCCGTTGGTAAACCACTGTTTTCCCAGCACCTGCACTACAGAACTGCATGAGTTCCATCCTCAGTTATCACAGAAAATATCATGCCATCATTTTCTCAGACAGAAATCCACCAACGTGCTGGGAAAATGTCATCAGTCCCTGCAGCATGTGCTCAACCAAGCATCCACATCCGACAGTCCTGCAGCACGAGCTTGCCTGACGTGATTTCTGCTGGAGATACCTTCCTACGTCTGTACACCTACATCTGCCATACACGTCCTACTCAGCACGGCTACTAATCACCACCTCAGCGCTGCGAGAGGCTTTAGAAAAAAAGATTCGCGTTCAGCTACGCTTGACTCCGAGCCGCAATGAATCCGAGCGGACACCGAAACCCGGAGACCTCTCAACACCTCCCTCCCCACATCCATCCGCACCGAGCGCGGCAGGAAGGGCCCGCGGCACCGCCTGA
>NW_008680365.1:24711-26045 GCF_000695815.1 Acanthisitta chloris | reverse complement strand
GGCTAGTGGAAGGTGTCCCTACCCATGCCTGGGGGTGGAACGAGATTGGTTCTAGGGTTCTTCCAATCCAAACCATTGCAGGATTCTCTGATTGGACTGTTATTTTCTGCTCTGGTGAAGTGCCCAGCTGCTGTCACCCAACTTCCCCTGGGCTGACTTATGCTGAGCCTCAGTTTACAGCTGTCCCTAAATCCATTGTTAGAGCTGGCAGGAATGTGCAAACTTCCAGATGGATCTAGACCATTTGAGGTTGTCCAGCTGGGCACCACAGCTCAGCCACTATCATGTTTGTAAAGCTGTGCTTTATGAAGCAGCTGAAGATCTGGCCCAGGAATTTGAAATATGCTGTTTCTTTGTTGTTTGTGGTATTTTCTCAGAAAATGACAGAGCAGATTTTCTGGTGATTTGTGGCAATAAACCCGGGCCCTTGCTGCTAGAGGGAGGAGTACCAGGAAGAATGCAGGAAGGTGAGTATGACAAATCCACTGCAGGTTGCATTTTCAGATGCTGTGCCCTCAACTGTGCTAAGATCAGAGAGTTTTGCTTTGATGGAAGATCACCCAACTAAACAGGACTTTGTTCATGTCTTTTCCTTCACCTCATGTCCCATCCCAAGCTACAGGCAGACTTTGACTCTTCTATTTCAGGAAAAGAGCCAAAGAGCAGATGTCATTGAATCATAGAATTGTTGATGTTGGAAAAGACCTCTAAGATAGTTTCATAGTATGCTAAGGGGTGGCATGGACCTTAGAGATCATCTAGTCCCAACCCCCTGCCCTGAGCAGGAACACCTTCCACCACACCAGGTTGCTCAAGGCTTTATGCAACCTGGAATGAACTCTGCCAGGACTAGGGCTTCCACAACCTCCCTGGGCAACCTGTGCTAGTACCTCACCATGCTCACAGGAAAAAGCTTCTTCCTAATATCTAATCTAAAGTTTCCCTCTTACAATTTGTACCCATTGCCCTTTGTCCTATCACTCTAGTTCCTAACAAAGAGTCCCTCTCCATTTTCCCTTCAGCTCCTTCAGATCCTGGAAGGTTCCCAACTTTCTCAGTCTGTCCTTCCAGGGAAGGTGCACCAGTCCTCTTCTCAGCCTCGTGGCCTCCTCTGGACTTGCTCCAACAGTTCCTTCTTCTCTTAGGGACACCAGAACTGTGTGCAGTACTCCAGGTGGGGTCTCACAGGAGCAGAGTAGAGGCGGAAAATCAAAGGTCATCAAGTCTGACCATTACTGTCCCCCCCAGAGTCCCCAATTCCTGGTGTTTCGGTAAGTTGGAGGTGGTCAAGGAACATTACTGCCCCTGCTCATGTCTTCTGCTTAGCTGGTTTT
>NW_008680365.1:21149-24670 GCF_000695815.1 Acanthisitta chloris | reverse complement strand
CTGCCCACCCCTGTATCAGGTCCACCCACTGTACCAACACACGGCCTTGAAGATGGCACTGAGTCAGTTCCTGTTCCTATGGCACAGTTCTATTCTCAGGAGGCTGAGCTGGTTTTTCCTGCCACTGGAAAATACACTTATTTTCCATTCTTTGTTTTTTTTCTTCCCATTGACATGGATGTCTAGACTCCACAAAGGGCAAAATCAAGGTGGGACAGTCCTTCTTCCTGGGTTGCTTCCATCCCCAGTGGGATTGAAGCATTGGTTGGTTTACAAAGAGACCCATTCATGAGGTTATTTTGTCTCCCAGGGTGACCTTTCAGGCCTAAAGGCCTCCAAGACATGGACAATGCAACCAAAATTGGTTTCCAGAAGTCTCCTCTGATTTTCCTCAGTTGGTTCAAATTCCTCCTATGATGGAGGTCTGAGGACCCATGTCCCCTTCTGTTCTTCTCACCTGGAACATGAAAATGGAGTGACTCCTTCCTGTTGAATAGGACAGAAGAGAAGCAGCACCAGAACTGCTCAATGACAGTCTCTGAGGAGGAGGTCTCGACAACCTTTTTAACCAAGCCCTTCATTTTCAGACTGATGAAAGTACTCTTGTCAATACCTCAAGGTGGATTTGAGCTGTGATTTTTCTGCAAATACACAGAAATGTTCAAATGTTTATCTCAATACTTTCTGACTGAAGTGTTTTGGATTTGCCACTTAAAACAGCAAATTTTTCCTCTTTCCACTTCTCTTTAAAAGTGTTTTGCTTCACCTTAAATGCAGGAAAAGCTGTGAAAATAGTAGAAATATGTTTTTGCCTTGATTTAACTGAAAGATCCCATTTAAATCTTCTCCTCCCTAAACTATTTCCTTCCTGTTTGCTGGTACACCGAAGAGCTGTGGATGGGGAGAAATAAGGCCTAAACTTAAATGAAATACCTCCTTGTCTCACTTCAGCAATGTGAGAAATTTTCCCCCCAGTGTCCTGATACTGTAATCAGAATTTTCTGTGAGTGAAAAACAAATACCGTGGAGAGAAAGAGGAAAAATGGACCCAGGTGAGGTCAAGGGAAGAATCTGTTTGTTAAAGCCACTTTTAACTTGTGGCACACTAAAACACATTATTATTTGTAGCACATGGCACTAACACTCCTGGAATGGTCAGGTCAGGGCTGTTTTCCCACACTAAAAAGCTTTGTGATGCTTCAGCACCTCCACAAATTCATCCTTCTTACCAAACTTCCTCAGATTTTGGTATTTATGGGGGGCTTTTTTACAGAGTTAAGGAGTGATATTCATCCCTGGTATTTATGAGCTTCTCAGGACTCCTGGGCACAGGAGCAGGCACCAGGTACCTGTTGTGAGGAGTTATCTTCTCTCTCCCTCCTCTTCCCCACTCTGGGCAGTGATGCAATTTGATTGCCTCCCAAGATCCTCCTCGGATTCTGCAGGGCCAGGACATCCAGAACCCATTGACCCACAAGGTTTTACCAGGTACTTGCCAAAGATGACTGCTCAGCCTTGTGTGATATCTGTTTATTGAAAATATTTTATTGCTTTCTAAAAATCAGTTTTAATAAACTCCAAAGAGATATAGTAAGTAGATCAGAAAAATCATTTAATAAACTCAATTTTATAGGATTTTCTCTGCAGGAAGAGAGCCAGCTCTGCAGGAAGAAGCAGGGAAGACCTGGTTTTGCTGTAGTTTGTAGAGGTTGAGCCCCTCCAACTGCACAACATTTATCCTTAAATTCAAGCACAACTTCAGGTGAAATCAATGAATCAAGGAATTATTGCAGCTGGAGTTTGATCAGCACCTTGCACCTGAGTCAGGTAAGAATAGGATCAGCAGTTTTCAGAGGTGAAACAAGCCATTAACTGCACAGCCACACAGTGTTTGCCAAGAAAAACTCCTTACATGGATTTGAAACTCCTTTCCACCTTCTCCCAGTCAGCAGCTATCACTTAATTTCTCATCTCCCCTGCCTGGCCATCCTAAATAGCCTGTACCCTCCCATTCCAACACTCCATTCATAGGAGCCATCCCACCATGTCTCTGTGACACCACTAAGATCACAGGTGAACACACATCTCCAACTCCTCCTGTTTATTCCCCATGCTTTATGAGTTTGCACAGAGGCACTGAAGTTGGGCCCCTGATGAAGACAAATAACTGGCTGGAGTGGATGGAATTGCTTCCTCAGATTACAGGAAATCTGCACTCTGGAGAAAATGTGTTATGTGATGTGAACAGTTGGGCTATAAGGCAAGAGACCAGCTCCTGGCATCCTCAAACGCATGGAGATTGCTCTCCTGAAATTCATACTCAGCATAAGATAACATGGGAAGGGAGAGTCTTCCCTAATGTTCCAGCACCTCTAGGGATACGTTACTACTGGAATCACCAAAATAGTAATTCCATCCTGACACTGACTGTGAAATACAGAAAATGATGTTTCAGATAAAGGCATTTATGAGTGTTGGGCTCTACCAACAGAGGAAACACCTCCCAAATGGAGGTCAAAATGGGTGACCTCCATTTTGAGAAGACATGGCAGAAGACACCCCCAACTCCCGAGGCCACACTTCACCTCACCTACTTTAGAAAGTCCATTGCACCCACCAGCACAGCACCTGAACACATCTTCTCTCCTCCCTCTCCCACTTCCTGTGGCACTCTGGGGACATGGTTTAGTGGTGGCCTTTGCAGTGCTGGGGAACAGTTGAATTTGATGATCTTGAAGGTCTTTTCCCACCTAAATGACTGTGTGATTCAACTTTCATGCAGTGTTTTTTTCCCCCAAATGTAATTCTGAAGCACTTCACCTTCTTCTGTGGCCCAAACGGAAGGAATTACCTCCCACTGAAAGGAATAAAGCTCCATTACTCTAGGGCCAGTCTGTCACCAAAATAACCCTTACTGTGGTCATGTCTGATATTCAGTGAGAGCTGGCAGTGTCCCTAAGTGAAAATTTTCCTTCTGTGTGCCTGTGGTTTGTAAGTCAGCTCCACACTGGGATATTTTAGCAGTACCCATAGAAAGATGAATGAATCACCCCTGCAGCTGGGAAACCTCTCCCATTCCCCAGTTTGACCTAGATGTCATTTTCCAGCAAACAAGTCCCTAGTGAACACATAACTGCTGGGCCTGGCCAGGAGTCAGAAGTGAGTGTGATGCTCAGAGCCATCCTCAGGGCCCTGCATCAGCCCCAGCTCCACTGAAGCAGCTGTGCCCACCCCATTGTGCACAGCATGGCCACGACTCAGCTGTTCTTCCTGGCCCTTTGTGGGGCAAGTGCCACTGTTAGGAAGCACCTTGTGTTTCTTCTGCACCTGCTCCAGGATCTGCAGCACCTGGAATGAATAAACACAGCTGTGAGTGAGTTAGTAGTTAGGGGAAAGCACCAACTTCTTCTCCAACTGTTGAATCATAGAATCATAGAACCATCAAGGTTGGGGGAGACCTCTAAGATCATCGAGTCCAACCATTAACCTGTCACTCCACTGTAACCCCTAACCCTAACCAT
>NW_008680365.1:15378-20980 GCF_000695815.1 Acanthisitta chloris | reverse complement strand
CAGGAGAGACCATCCCCCACCTCTCTACAACCCCCTTTCAGGTAGTTGTAGAGAGTGATGAGGTCACCCCTGAGCCACCATGAAATATTATCTCAGGATGGTTTTGGTTGGAAGGGACCTTTAAAGGTCATCTAGTTCAACCTCCTGCCATGAGCAGGGACACCTTTCACTAGATATTCTCTTTCTGGGCTCAGCCTTGGGATTACACTAAGCATTTCTGTCTGCTCAGGGGTCTCTGGGACAGGTATACATGGAGAGCCTGTCCCATGGAGGTCCATGACCTTGGATCTCAGAGCTCTTTTCATGAACGTATCAGTCGCACCTTGCACAGTCCCAGGTACGTGCTCAGCACAGAAAGGTATGATGGTGGTCCAGAGCAGGATCAGGACAGGGACAACATAGAACTTTGCCTTTCTCTTCCACACCACCCTAGAATAATTCCTCATGCTATCCCTAGGAGATGAATGCTTCATCTCCTCATAAAACTAGTCTGAAACTCACTTGATAGAGAGAGGGAGTGGAAGCAAAATCAAGATGAATTTTACCTGAGACTTGGGGATGATGCCAACTCTGAAGAATCCGATGTTCCCACTGTCGATTTTGGTGCAGTCCACGACGGTGGAGGCAATGTTCTCTGGAGAAGGCCCATCACAAAGAACTGCATCCACCTGAAGAACAACAGATTTCCACACCAAATTCCCCTCAGAATCTTGGGAAAAGAGAATTCCTCCTCTCAACAGCAAGTAACTATTATCAAAGGCAACTCTGCTCTCTCCTATCCTACTGCATTGACACCGGGGACTGAAATGGGAATAAATGAACTTAGAAGCAAAGACAGAGATAGCTCTATGGGGTGGGGGTCAGCAGTACAGCAAAGACACATTTACACCAGCTGAGGAGCTCTGAATAAGTCATCCACAAGTAAATGTGTAGAAAAACAGGTCTTTGAGGAGTAAGAGGTGGAAGATTTGTACCTCGTTTTGTTTACAAATGCCCTCACGCAAGCTGCCATGAAGATACAAAATGTAGATCCATCAGGATTCAGCAGTGAAATCATAGAATATCTGAATCATAGAATGTTCTGGCTTGTAGCTGAGGAGCTCTGAATAAGTCATCCACAAGTAAATGTGTAGAAAAACAGGTCTTTGAGGAGTAAGAGGTGGAAGATTTGTACCTCGTTTTGTTTACAAATGCCCTCACGCAAGCTGCCATGAAGATACAAAATGTAGATCCATCAGGATTCAGCAGTGAAATCATAGAATATCTGAATCATAGAATGTTCTGGCTTGTAAGGACACGGATCAGATCATCAAGTTCAACTCCTGGCCCTGCACAGGACACCCCAACACCTGAGAGCATTGTCCAAATGCTCCTTGAGCTCTGTCAGGCTTGGGGCCATGACCACTGCCCTGGGGAGCTGTTCCAATGCCCAAATACTCTCTGAGGGAAGAACCTTTGCCTAAAATCCAACCCAGACCAATGAAAGACAAGGAATGACCATGGCATTTCCACAATATATGAAAGTTCTAAAAGCCAGGAATATTTTGGAGTTTGGCACCAGTTTTAGACAAGCTTCAGCTTTAGATGGGAATCCCACGTGTTGTCACAGCTCAATGCCAGCTGGAGCCCTGGCACATTCAGGCATCAGAGTTTGATTGCCTCTAAGCAAAGAAGGAATCTTTTGTTGCTCATATCATCCTGTGTTGGAAGATGAACTGGTTCACACTGCCAAGCCAGAACTACACTGTGTAAATCAGAATAATTTTGGTTTCCCACCAAGTTGTGTGTCTTAAAATATTCTTTGACTTTGAAGCCAACATGAGGAGCTTCCATGAGAATTTTTTAATTAGGTGCTTTCCCAGATTCTTGATACCACCTATTGATTTGCCTACTGAAAGCCAAGTGGTTGTGTTCTTGCGTCCTCACATCTCCTGGGACCAAAGAGCCCCAGTTACCTTATCTCCCAGCTTGGCATACACTTGGTTGTGGTGTGTTGTGTCGGCCTCTCCCGTTGGGTTGGCTGATGTGACCACAATGGGGCCAACCTAGTGACAGAAAAATGGGAACAAAAGATCTGAGCAGGTTTTTCTGGATAAAACAAGTGACTTGAGCTCTTAAGTTCACTCCTGAGTGTCTATGTCTCTAAAGAGAACTCAGTGTGGCTCATCCAGGTAGAGGCACGTGCTTTGCAGGCTACTCCAGTCCCATCAAGCTGTGTTGGAGTGACCACCACCCTTCCAAACTGGGGTTTACTGATGATGGTCAGGAATTAACATTTTGTTTCCCAGCAGCAGCACTTGCCAAAAACCTACAATGTCTGTCCTAGAACATGCAGGGTATCCCCGTTCCTCTGGCCACTTTCTGAACCTTCTGAAGTTATTCTGGCCTCAGTTATCCTGGCCTCACTGCTTGCAACAACAGTGTTCTATGTAGGAAATCAGATAAAATATCTGCTATTTGCATATTTTCTGGCTTTCTGACCTGGTGGTTGTTCCTTTCACTTTCTTTTCTACAATTAAACCACTTCCAGCTGCCTTCATACTCCATCCCTTCTTAACAAAGGGGTCTGGTGTGCTGGGCTGAGCCTGCTCTGGCACTCACCAGGTCGATGAGGTGTGTAGTGACAGAGCAGTCAGGGATGCGGATGGCGACACTCTGAGGGGTTCCAACATATTTAGCAGAGTCCTTCATTCCCAGAAAGTCCACCCACTCACCTGCAGAAAAGTCACATGGCATTTATGTATATATATCAGTCCAAACACAATGATCTTACCAGAAACACCTCCATGGAGCATGTGGTGTTGCAGGGATGGAGTTGCAAAGACAAAACTCTCCAGAGAGCTTGGAAGTAAGAGCATTTCCTCACCTCTGAGAATCACCAAGCTAATAGGAGATGGCCAGGCAGCTTCCATGAAGTCCCAGAGGAGAGGAGTGAACAAATGCTTTGCAGGTTCCAGTTGCTTTAGGCTAGAAATCCAGAGTGACATGGGGCGATCCTGAGCCTGGCGCTTGGAGCTGGAAAAGAGGCATGAATAAAGGAGCCTGGAAGTAAGATGGGAATTTCTTTTTAAGCTGAAAAGGAAACTGCAATGGCAAGGTCTAGAGTTAGGACAAGGTGTGTAGGTTCTGCCTCAGGTCGCCAGTCAGTAGTAAAAGTAGGACTGTTCAACAGATGACCTGACGGGGAGGAACATTAATGACTATTTCCAATCAGGAATGTCTTCTCCAAATCAAGGTTTCAACTTCTGGCATAGTAATGGGAAAAATCCCAGTTGCCCAAGTTCTAAGGAAATCCCACCAGTATGAGGGGTCCTGGCTGCTTAGAAAAGCACAGCAAGAGTCTGTTGTCATGAGAGGAATTTTGGTTGTGGCAATATGCACCTACAAATATATACAATAATCCCTGTCCCACTTGCCATCTCCTAGGGTTTCTTGTGATACCCAAGCTACCCAGCTCCATCACCGGCCAGGAGCCTTCAGTATCCCAGAAGGCAGTTCCAGCTCAATTCTCTCCTTTCCTCATCTAGATCTTCTCCCCCACACTCATCACCCTGTTGTTCCTACCAAGGCTAAGCCTTCTCGCTGTCAAGGGGTGCTGTAGCCAGTACTCAGTAGCAGCTATAAGTTTTAGAAGCTTCTTCAGCCCAGGCAAGGAAGTCCTTCCTAGGACAGCAAGACAAACACTTACTGGTGAGCTTTCTCCACAGCATCAGGCCGATTGCAGGCTGCCACGAGCACGTACACAGTGTCTGTGGGGATGCCACAAGTCCCTCCATTCCTCAGGATATCTGTTGGGATGTGAACAGGGCAGAATCCCTTGAGTGACTAGAAGTGAGGGGCTGGAATTCACATGGGAGAGCTGTCACAGACAAAACAGACAATTGGGTGCCCTCCTCTCCTTTTCCCAAATAACAAAGCTTTTCTTTTCACAGTGCATTTTCCTAGCATTCACCCAAGGGGAGATCTGGCATTTAGGGGAGTTCTGGGCCATGTTCTTCAGGGTCAGAAGTCATTCAGCTCTGTGGAGAGAGCAAGCACCATGCATTTGCCCTGATTTCTCTCTACAAAGTTTTCAGTGGCAGTCCCAGCCTGGAGGATTCATGGAGCTCAGACTGGATGAGCAGACAGGGAAATGATACAGGAGAGACAGCAGGGAATTCACTACTCAACTCAGCTAATGACTCCTGGAACTTGGCCCGCTTCACCAACAGGTCATTACAATATCCTGGTTTCCCCATCAAGGTCAGGTTGGACATGGCTTGGAGCAACCTGGTTTAGTGGAAGGTATCCCTGCCCAAGGCAGGGTCTTGGAACTGCAGGATCTTTGAGGTGCCTTCCAACCCAAACCATTCTGTGATTCTGTGATTCTATGACTGAAACAATGTTCTTTTAATAGTGTTCTGCTACAAAATCTCTCAGAATTTACCCTCCATCCCCACATTATGCCTTTTGTTTTTCCCTTACCTGCAATTCTCTTCACTGAGGAAGCTTTCCTGGCAGGCAGGTGAAGGCACTTGGTCATTCCCGCTCCCATACCACTGAGCTGCACGATGGGCCGACCCATTGGCAAGCAGGAACCTTCAAAGATGCTGTTGTAAAGGGCTGACAGGAAGCAGTAAAAGCTGACCAGACCGAAGATAAGGGTGGCAGTGATGTCATATCCAGTGGGAAGAGCATGGATGGCATCCAGCAAGAAGCTGACAGCGATGAGCATGAATGTAAGGGAGTAGAAGAACCAGGCTATGTTTAGGAAGAGTGTGCAGAAGACAATGAAGCCATTGAAGAGCATGAAAGCAATGATGCCCACAGCTGCATGGAAGCTTCTGGTAGTGCCATAGAGGCCACCATATCTTGTCAAGCCCCAGATGATCCACATGACAGCATAGAGGATGAAGGCACTGCTCTCAAGGGTTTTACCCCGGGCAAAGGCTACTGAGCCACCTAGAAGCTTAAGGATCCCACCTGCTACCACTACCCATGGAATTACAACAGTAGCAAGGGGAGCCTGAGGGTCTCCTGTCATTGTTAGAGCAAAAGAAGCCAGGACACTGCATGCATAGCCAAGTACTTCTGCATCTGCATACTTGGAATACCCCAGGTAGGGAGCATGAATGTCTGGCCCTTCACGGAGCTTCAGAAAACTGCTGCGAGCAAGTAGGGCCTTCACAGCACCCTTCCCTGTTGGGATCTTGGCACTTGCTTTTACACTGTACAGGTGAATTAGACTCATCAAAGCTGAGGCTACAAAGATGGCCACATCCACACCTTGGGGGCCACCTTCAAAAAAGCCCCTGGGACAGCAAGCCAAAGCAATGCAGTAGGCCACATAACCCAGCAAATACAGGCCATCCACAGGGCTCTTGAGAGCAAGAAAAAGAGCCAAAACAGCAAAAAACTTGCTTTTACACTGTACAGGTGAATTAGACTCATCAAAGCTGAGGCTACAAAGATGGCCACATCCACACCTTGGGGGCCACCTTCAAAAAAGCCCCTGGGACAGCAAGCCAAAGCAATGCAGTAGGCCACATAACCCAGCAAATACAGGCCATCCACAGGGCTCTTGAGAGCAAGAAAAAGAGCCAAAACAGCAAAAAAAGAAAAC
>NW_008680365.1:0-15349 GCF_000695815.1 Acanthisitta chloris | reverse complement strand
GGCTCTTCCAGCTGCCAGATTGGGTACAGAAGGCAATAGCCTCCAGCAAATTTGAGGATGGAAGTGAACCCAAAGGCTGTGGCCATTAGAACATCCATTGCACGGTAGGATAGAATGCAGATACCAATCTGGTAGATCCCAGCTGCCCACAGCCAGGGCACTTGGCCGATGAAGAGTTTGCTGGTGACACCCAGGAGTCTGCAGCCAAAGACACTGGTAGACAGCATGTTCAAGATCAGCCCAGTGGCTGCAAAATGATTGATGCTGCCACCAGTGGACTGGATCTGTTCATGGGGCTTTGGCTTGGTCAGATCTGTGCCAGGGAGGGCAATTTTCTCTTTGGTTAGGAAGTGGAGAATCCTTCCCAGAGCAAAGTAACCACCAACCAAGCAGACAATCATGTAATTGCAAGCCACAGCAGAGGAACCCAGTGTGGAGCTGTAATGCAGAGCCACTTCATGGGCACTGGCAAGGGAGACAGCAGAAGCAATCATGGCCAGGACGGCCTCTCCACACAGGAATCCCACCACAGCAACCAGGAGCAGTGCCAAAGCAAAGGTGACCAGACCAGGCACCAAGGCATCGCGGAAATCCCTGGTGCCCTCCAACACTCCTTGCCCTGCCAGGATGAAGGTCACTCCATAGCCACACCAGAATGCTGAGATGGTCAGGCAGAGAGATAAGAACAGGGAGGCATCTCTTAGGCTTCTCCGAATCCCTGTGGAACAGATAACAGTGGAGACAGGACTGTGATTTCAAGACAGTAGGATGTGGGAAGCAGGAGTTAGGACAGGTGGGAAGCATGATCACTGTGCCAGCATGGAGCTGCACAAGTCATGCATGATGCTAGATTTCTCCTGGAGAAAAGGAGGCTCAGGGGAGACCTTATCACTCTCTACAACTACCTGAAAGAAGGCTGTAGTGATGTGGGTGTCACTTTCTTCTCCCAGGTAACAAGTGGCAGGACAAGAGAAAATGACCTTAAGTTGCAGCAGGGGAGTTTTAGATTGAATATTAAGGAAAATTTCTCCACAGACGGGGTCGTAAAGCATCGTAAGAAGTTGCCCAGGGCAGTGGTGGGGTTACGATCCCTGGAAGTATTCAACACATGGATGTGGCACCTGAGGATATGGTTTAGTGGTGAATGTGGTGGTGCTGCTGCATTGATGGTTGTATTCTATGATTTTAGAGATATTTTACAGCCTTAATGATTCTGTGGTTCTCTGATTTTCATGTCCTCATTGCTCCAAGTTAAACAGGAGAAATAACTCTGAGTTATTATCATTCTAAAATGTGTGGACTTTGCTATAGGCAGGGATTTTTTTCCTCAGATAGGTAATCTCTTGGCATTTACACATGGACATTTCAATCCATGGATGCTCTCAGAAGGCCTGGGAGCCCTCTTTAGAGAAATTCAGTGTGTTAAAACTCTGAGAGATCCTGGTACAGCATTTGTTTAAAACGAATATTGTTTTCTATTCTTGCCTGTATAGGAAAAATTTGCTGTCCTGACACAGAATCACAGAATGGTTTGGGTTGAAAGGACCTTAAAGCTCATCTGGTTCCACCCCCACCATGGACAGGGACACCTTCCACTAGCCCAGGTTGCTCCAAGCCCTGTCCAACCTGGCTGGAACACTTCCAGGGATGGGGTGTCAACAACCTCCTGGGCAACCTACTCCTCTAGGAGAAGGGATCAGTGATTTGGTGAGCCTGCCACTGTTAGTATCAACCTGTTGGCAAAGCAGCCTCAGAACATGAAGCATGTAGATGAGGAGGCCTTGCAGCTGCCACCCTCCAGATCTTACCTGAATAAGCCAAAAGAGCAGATAAAATCAGCAGAAGGACTCCAAGAGCTGTGCTGGGGATCAGAGGAGCTGCTCTGTGTGAACTGTAGAAATGCACTGCCAGCAAGAGAGATCCTGTGGGACAAGGAGGTGGGAAAGGAGAAAGATCTTGTAAACTTGGCCCAAAAACCAAGGAGAGAACCAGAGTGGACAGCACAGGGAATAGATGAAAAATAACAGTACAAGATCTGCAAATAATAAAACCTAAGTTGCTGGGGGAGTGTTGTAACTTCATTTGTGTCCAAGGTCTTACTTCTTTTCTGGGTGTGTGGTTTTAAAGAAACTTGAAATTAATCATTTCAGGCTGTCCAGAGAAGTTGTGGATGCCCCATCCCATCAAGGCCAGGTTGGACAGGGCCTGGAGCAACCTGGTCTAGTGGATGGGGTCCCTGCCCACGGCAGGGGGTGGAATGGGATGAGCTTTAAGGTCCCTTCCGACTCGAACTGCTCTGGGATTCCGTGAAGGTGTTTGAAAGTGCTCCCCCTTTGCCAGGAAAAGGTAAAAATGCATGATTATAGTACACAGAAGGCAGACAGACACACACTCCCTGGGGATAATCACGTCAGCCTTGTGCCAACAGAAAACCAGCCTGAAAATGCAAAGGGGCAGAAAGATGACACACAAAGAAGGAGCAAATGAGTGAACACAGAAAACAGAGCTAGAAAAGGATAAGGGAGGAGAGAGCATCCAAACAGAGATGATTTATTACAATGACTACAAAAAAGTTTGGATTTGCTTCCTACCCAGGATGGAGCGAGCACAGAACTTCAGGCCAGCACTGGGAAGCCAAGACAAATATTTTGTTGGCTGCTGAGTCAGGCACAGAGATCTCTGGATTGAAAAGCTTTACCCAAGGCAAAGAAGCTTGTGAATAAATAGCCTCTTTAACCCCCTTCGAAAATGGGGTTGTCCCGGAAAGCCAGTCCCAAGCCCATCTCCCATGCCAGGAGTGGATCCCTACCTGCGGAAATGCTCAGGAACCCGACGGAGGAATGCAGTGAGTCAGCGCTGCTCTCGGCCATCCCTGTGCGCTGGAGTCCCGGCTGAGATCTGCACTGCCGCATCCCTTTCCTCCCATGCTCTTTATAACCAAAGCAACTCCGCTGGCGTCCCGGAAAGCCAGTCCCAAGCCCATCTCCCATGCCAGGAGTGGATCCCTACCTGCGGAAATGCTCAGGAACCCGACGGAGGAATGCAGTGAGTCAGCGCTGCTCTCGGCCATCCCTGTGCGCTGGAGTCCCGGCTGAGATCTGCACTGCCGCATCCCTTTCCTCCCATGCTCTTTATAACCAAAGCAACTCCGCTGGCTCCTCCCTGCTTTTTCCCTACAAACCGCTTCTGTTAGTGTTGCTCTCTGCATGCGGGAGGAAATGCAAATGAATCGCTCCTGCAATAAATTTGGGGCTGTGAGTCAGCATGGGCTGCTGGTAGCTCCCTCCAGGGGCCTCTTAATTTTACTGTTGATTAACCCTTGTTAGAAAAGACACTAGAAAAGTGAGGCTGAGGGTTTATTGCTCTTACTGCCTTTTTGCTCCTGCCAGCAGGAAATTGCACTGGTTAAAATGAAGGTTTTTGCAAGAATCCACCTTGCTGGAGCAAACAAGCACTTCGCAAGCCCAGGAGCTCTCTGGGGACCAGTTGTTTCTCCTAACACTGGCCATGGTCCTGCTGTTTGTCCCTGTCACAGCTCTGAATGCCTGGCATCACCACCCCGTGCTGGGCAAATCCAGGGCAGACTCAGTGCCATTCCCTTAAAGGTGACTTCTGTTCATCTGTCACTCCACATCCATCTGATCCAGTCTGGAGGAGCCTTGTTGGCTTTTCAGGAGACCTGTGCAGACAGGGAGTGTCACTCATTGCCAGGATTGCTGCTCTATCCCAAAGGCAATATGAAGGACCTATTGACAGCTTCCTGCTGCTTCCCACGGAGAATATGTGGTCAGGGCATAGAGGTGTTTATGGATAGAGGAGAGGCTGCAGAAAGCAGTGGACAGTGGCCTTGGGATCATGTTGGGTCACAAGTCAAAGAGGAATTTGTCAGAGAACTGTTCTGTGAGAGCTTACAGAGCTTTGATGGAAACAGGGACAACACTTGTCTGCCTCTACATACACTCCTCTGTCATTTTCTTTGTGTCTGATGGACCAGTGTAGGGATCATTCCCATGAAGGACTCAGCTCCTGTTCCCATCAGTCCCAATTAAAGCAAATTCCACTCACCTCACAAGATAAACGATGCAGAACAGTATGAAGAGCTTCACACTGATGTTACTGGGCTGGTCAAGGATGGGTCTGCAGAGACCCTCCAGCAGCAAACTCTGATGTTCCTCTTGGGAGATCCTATGTTCTCCGTTAAGAGGAGGCTCAGTCTCTACAGCTCCCTGACAGGTGATTGTAGAAAGGTGGGGGTCAGTCTCTTCTCCCAGACAAATAGTGACAGGAGGAGAGGACATAGTCTCAAACTGTGCCAGAGGAGGTTCAGGTTAATCATCAGGAGGAATTTCTTCACAGAAAGGGTGATTAGAGAATGGACTGTCTCTACAGCTCCCTGACAGGTGATTGTAGAAAGGTGGGGGTCAGTCTCTTCTCCCAGACAAATAGTGACAGGAGGAGAGGACATAGTCTCAAACTGTGCCAGAGGAGGTTCAGGTTAATCATCAGGAGGAATTTCTTCACAGAAAGGGTGATTAGACACTGGAATGGACTGCCCAGAGAGGTGACGGAGTCACCATTCCTGGAGGTGTTTAAGGAGAGCCTGGACGTGGCACTTAGTGCCATGGTCTGGTTGACATGGCGGTGTTAGGTCATAGGTTGAACTTGATCTCAGAGGACCTTTCCAACCTCATTGATTCTGTGACTCTCCCAGAAGTCATGCTCCACAGCCAGGGCTGGAGGACAGAAAAGCTGTGAAAATGGGACTTGGAGTTGCACTGTCTGGAGCTTGAAGTCAGGCCCGTGGGATTATCCAAGAGGCATTAAAACTGTAGCTACATCCAGAACAACCCCAGACTGTCAGGGTCCATGGTTAATGGGGGAGGATCTGACTCCTCCTGCTCTCTGAGCCAGCTAGAGCATGATGGCACACTTCCATTGTGCTGCCAGATCCCTGTAACGCCTTACAAACCTTCCTGGTTTCTTCAGTGCTTTGGAGGACAGTTATCTTTGAACATATTCAGCCTTTAAGAAGAGCTTTGAGCCTAGAGGGTTCCTTCACACCCATCTTTGCTAGAATATTAATACAGACTAAAGGAAGGTGTTAATATCAAAGCCCAATGTCTCTACCATCATAAATGTGTGCAGATATTGCCACACAGAATGGAATAACCCAGCTGAGAAGCGTTGTTTATCAGTAATCTGCTTATTGTAGATAGATCTTTAGGTTTGACATGTCTATTGAGACAGATGTTGTTCCATAAGGAAGAAACAAGCCTGGTTTGTCCAGTTACACCAAACCAATTAGACCAGTAAGGGGAACCAACCCAGGCAGTTTGCAACAGGCAGAGCTAAACAATGTGGTTTACAGCAAGCAGTTTCTTTAAATCACCAGCCTCTGGCTATGTTTGTTCCATCACTAACGGAACTGCTCCCCAACCAGCTGGATGAAGAAGAAACTATCTGTTCAAGTTGCAGCATGATTCAGCTGTTTTTTCATGCAAGAGGAAATAATACACGTCTAAACCATAGTTAGAATTCCTTAGATAGCAAAACAATCAGCAGTGCAAAGGCTTTGGGTCTTTTTCCCATCTATCTCACCGTTTAATTCCCATTCTGGGTAATAAAAATGACTGAGAGGCAAAGTCTGTGTTAGATTAGTGGGATGGCAATCCTCTCTCACATGCTTCTTGTTCCTGCTTGGACAGGTAGCAGCTGGGAGTATGTGGTGCCTGAAATGCCTCGTTTTGGGAGATACATGCAATAAATGAAGTCACATGCAGCAGCAATAAGCCTCCTCCTCAGGCCTGCTCTGACTAACCAACTCACCAAAACACTAATTCACCCCACACACAATGTACTTCGTGTCTCTTCTAAACATGACAGAAACCCAAGGTACATGCCTTATAAATAACCCCTGGAAAACATCCTTTAGCTGTGTTGCATGAAGTTTTTTGTTCTTTCATGAAGAGTGGCAAGTCAGCCTCCACAGGCTACAGTTATTTCACTAGGGCCAAGCTGAAACAGAGGTACACAGTGATTTCAGGTGTGAGCAGAACAAGGGCAGGGAAGAACAAACCTTTGCATGAGCAAGGGAGCAAGAGGCTGTAAATCCTGTTGCCTGGTGCCCCTTCAGAGGTCAGGGCTCTGCCAATTGCTGGTACCATTTCCCTGGCAGATGGAGAGATGGTGCTGTTGATGAAGAATCAAGATATCCCAGATCTCATGGAGTGTTTGGACAATGCTCTTGGGTACATGGTGGGATTGTAGGGGTTGTCCTGTGCAGGAGTTGGACTCAATGATCCTTGTGGATCCCTCTCAACTCAGGAGATTCTATGACTCTATGACTGTTAATTTCCAACCTCAGGACCCAAAGGCCAGGAAACAACCACAGCTATGTGTAATCTGATCTGATTGAAATAACATTTAGGGTCAGAAAACAAAATCTTGATGTTAAAAGTCTGAGGCTGCCTATGCAGTATAGAATTTTTTAAAAATGGGGCACAGAGAGGAATGCACTGGCTTGAATACTTGCTCTGGGCAGGCTCCCTGTGGTAGCATCTTCTGTGAAAGACTTTGGTTCTTTAGTCTGAAATAGAATGGAAAATCAATAGCTGAGAAAGAAAAACACTGCTGCTCTGTTGCACAGGTCTGGTCAGCTGGGGCTGCTTTGGAGACAACATGCTGGGAAGAAGGGTTGTAAGGAAGCAGTCAGTTGAGGAAACAAACAGTATTTGCATGCCCTGCCTGTGCAGCTGGAAATAAAACCTTCCTGCCAGTAAGAAATTCAGCCCAACCCTTCTGGCCCCACCTGCTCCTGGGGGAGGGAGCATGCTATAAAAGGCTACAGGCAGCAAACAGAGCTACACAACAGTTTGGGGCTCTCCAGGGAATCCTGCTGCTCTGGTTGTGGCCATGGGAAAGAGAGTGGCTGTCGTGCTGGCTGGCTGTGGGGTGTACGATGGGAGTGAGATCCATGAGTCTTCTGCTGTGCTGGTGCATCTCAGCAGGGAGGGGGCACAGGTAAGAAGCACTGGGCAGGCTCCTGCTCCAGTTCTGGCTCCTTTTGCCCTGCTCTGCTTCTCAACCTCTCTCCTCCTTGTCTCTAAGACAAACCGCTCAGAAAGCAGCAATGTCTGGAGTCAAAGGGAATTGCAGCATAGGAGAACTCCCTACTCCATGCCTCTCACAGCTTTGCTGCATGCTGGGATTGGCTCCGTGCTCGGTGTCCAGTGTATCCAAACTCTGAAACAAGCTTTCCTGAATGCTTTCTCTATTCTTTTTTGGCTTGCACATCCTCTTTTCTGCTCTGGTATTTCAGTTTAAGAATTTTGATTTGGGCTGTTTTAAATTAATCTTTTTAACACGGCAAAGATTAGAAGTGAAAATTGAATCATAGAACCATAGAATCCGAGTATGGTTTGGGCTGGAAGTACCTTAAAGGTGATCTCATTCCACCCCTGCACCATGGGCAGGGGCAACTTCCACTAGTCCAGGTTGTTCCAAGCCACATTCAACCTGGCCTGGAACATTTCCAGGGATGGGGCAGCCACAGCTGCTCTGATGAGAGAACAGACAAGTTCTTGTGAGTTGAACTTGAGGAGGGGTAGAAAAGGTGACCCTCAAGCAGCCACTCTAATATGCCCTTAGTCAGGAGAGCCACTCTGCGAGATTGGAAGAGGAGGGCGAGAAGCTCTATGGAACATTACACTCAGCTCTGAGCCGTGCACACGTCAGGGTCAGAGCCATGCCCCTTGGAGTTGGAATTACCCCATGGAACAGAGAGGCACAGTGGTGATCTCCGTGTGCTGTGGACCCGCCCAATTCAAGCCCTTCAAACTGTGCCTTCTCTGTTTGGCTCCAAGATGAGACTTATCCAAACCTTTTCTCTGCTGGGTATAATTCTGCCTTTTTTCCTCTCCTGGAGCTGCTGCATCGTGCCCTCATCCCTGGGTCGGCAGAGGCCTCTAGTGGAGGAAAATCGGGCGTTGTTTCCATCCCTCTTTATTCTTCGGTCATGCTTGCTTAAGGAAACAAAGAACAACATAGAATAGAATATTTCATTAGGAAGGGAGGAGAGATCAGTACCTCCGTCTCCATGTTCCCTGTTTGGGAAACTGCAGAGAGCTCCTCAGCCTCCTTTTCTCCAAACTAGACAAGCCCAAAGTCCTCAGCTGCTCCCATGGGACATTCCTTCCAGCCCTGTCACCAGCTTTGCCCTTCTCTGGACACCTTTGAGTTCCTTAACATCCTTCTTAAATTGTGGGGCCCAGAACTGCACAATTTGTACAGTCCCAAAATCTTTCAGCTATCTGTTTTCCTCCCTCCGCTCTTCATTTCTGCACGTGAGCTTCTAAGTTCTGACGGAAGCGGAAGCATTTGCCAGAAAAACACTCTGACTTTGGGAAAACAGTATCTGTGGAGAGGAAACTCCAAGTCCTGTCTCTGGGGGAAGCACGTGGTGGGACAGCAGCTGGCTGGGTGGTCAGCACTCACAGGGTACCACTGGCTCTGTGGGTCTGTGCTGGTGAGGGGCATTCATTGGGGTATGGATGGAAACTGCTAAGAAACAGCTTCACCAAGGGCTCTTCGGCTCCCAAAACAAGCAGCATGAGCTCCCTGCTATGTCCCTGTGCAGAAGCTAGAGAAGATTTCTTTTCCCTCCCTCCCTCCTTTGCTGCTTTGTCCCTGTGCAGCTACAAAATATTTCCTTCCTTTCTTCCTCCCTTCTTCCCTCCCTCTCTCCTTTCTTTCTTCCCTCCATCCCTCCCTCAACTACTTGCCTGATGCTAGCAGCAGACCCAAGGGAGTAGGGAAGCAAACCTGGTCAAAATCTGAAGGTCACAGCATTCACTGGCAAAATTCTTTCCCAACACAGTCACTCAGCATTTTCACTCATTACCTGTGACCTTGGACATGTTTATCCATCACACTTGAAGGATAACAGACCTTTCCCATCCCTCCAGGCAGAGGTTTATGCTCCTGATGTGGCCCAGATGCATGTGGTGGACCACATGAAGGGACAGCCAACGACAGAGAAGCGCAATGTGCTGGTTGAAAGTGCCAGGATAGCCAGAGGGAACATCAAGGATCTGGCTAAGCTGGATGTCAAGGAGCTGGATGCCCTGATCATTCCAGGTAGGATGAGTCCAGGGTCTGCATGTCCACAGTCTTGGGAACAGCTTAGATAAGCCTGGAATGACATGGGAGCCTTGGGCTAGAGAGGAACTGGAAAAGACATGCTGGAAGCAGGGATTGGAAGGGCAGACACCTTCCGTCCATGCTGGCACTAGCTCTCTAGCTTGGACTTAGATCAGAAGAGAACATGGCAACGACAAGCTGATGCCAAGAGGAGAGGGCAGGTAGCTGCCAACTAAATTATCCTCTGAACCATCCACCAGGATTTGTTGTCACTAGCTGGAAAACTATCCCTTCCTTCCCCACCATACCCTCCCCCTTCCCAGGAAAAGAGGCTGGGACAGAGAGGGGTGTCTCAAAAGCAGAAATCTTGGTCAGTCTGGCACCTCATCTTTAGGGAAAATATGACCATGAGATTCCAGTGGGGGTGGATGAGGCCTGAAGCAAGAATTAAGCAAGGGAAAACATTGTCAGCATTTTCACCTTAACTCAGAAAAGAACTGATGGGTGAAGCACAGCACCCATGGAGCATCAGCACCTCTCTTCTTTGGGTCAGTGTGGAAGCAAGGGAGGTGCTTGGATGCCTCAGCTCTTGACACTCAGCTCACAAAGGTTCAGGATCTCTGTTTTAATTCTTCCGTTGACACTGGACAAATGCTGCCATCCACCAAATCCAGTCCGTAATTCCACCAAGCAATACCTGGAAAAAATCCTGCCCTGTGTATAATCTCCCAGTCTAATCTGTTTCACTTTTCTCAGGTGGCTTTGGAGTGGCTAAAAACCTGAGCACGTGGGCTACCCAAGGCAAGAACTGCACCATCTCCAAGGAGGTGGAGGATGTCCTGAGAGCATTCCATGCTGCCCAGAAGCCCATTGGGCTGTGCTGCATCTCCCCAGTGCTGGCAGCCAAGATCTTCCCCGGCTGTGAGCTGACTGTGGGGCATGACACCGAGTGTGAGAAGTAAGTAACCTTGGAGTACTGATGGGAAATGCCACCATAGACATCATAGAACCAGCAAGGCCCCCTGCAAAGCACAGAGCATCCTGTCCTAATGATCCTGACCACGTATCAGAAGTGATGAGCTGAACATTATTTCTGAGAACAAACTCAGCTCTGCTGTAGTTGCTGCCTTTGAGCAAGGCCTTTGGTACCTACAGCCCTTTTGAGGGCTTAACAGGTTAAAGCTGAAACTCCTCAAGCACCTGGAAGATTCATTTTATAATTTCTCAGCAGATCAGAAGGAATGACGTATCACGAGATCTATGTACATTTTTGTCTACTTCTTTCCACAATTCTGATGGCTTAAAGTGAGGCACTTTGTTTTAAATACAAACTCCTATTTGCCTCCCCAATGCATATAGCACCATCTCATGTTCCTTGTGTGCTCCTAGGGTAGGAAAGATACCACAGCACTGGGATGAGCAGGATGATTGCACGAGGCGTGGGGTGTTAAGAAAAGGAGGGGGTTAAACTGTTCTTACTCCTACAGGAAAGCTGTGACTGAATTCTCCTGGTGGCACAGAAGGAATGTGAATGGCTCTTGCTAGGAAGGAATGGCACTTATGGGAAGCTGGTGAAAAAGAAACCCCTAAACCTAAATGTAATTGTTGCCCAGAGAAGCTGTGGCTGCCCCATCCCTGGGAGTGTTCAAGGCCAGGTTGGATAGGGCCTGGAGCAACCTGGTCTAGGTAAAGGTGTCCCTGCCTGTGGCAAGGGGGGAACTGGATGAGCATTAAGGTCCCTTCCAACCCAAACCAATCTGTGATTCTTTGATTGCATAAACACTAAGTCTGCAGTTGGCAGAGTCAGGAAGTGGAATATCAAGGTCTTATTTTGGCTTTCCTTCAGATTTTTAACTCAGTGTAATCTGGAGGTTTTCCTGGTTCTGTAGTCCTGGAGAAGCTCCTCTGGCAAGAGATTTCATAGTATCATAGAATCATCAAACTTGGATAAAACCTTTAAGATCATTGACAGCATCCATTAACTTGTCACTGCTGTGACACCCTAACCCTAAACCATATCTTTCAGTGCCAGATCCAGATGCCTCTTAAACACTTGCAGGGATGGTGACTCCACCATCTCTCTCAGCAACATTCCAGTGCCTGACTACACTAACAGGGAAGACATTTTCCCTAATATTTGGATCCCATTGAGCAGGTTTTGTGAGGGACCACCCATCTCTCTCTAATCAAGATACTTTTTCACTCTAGGCCTTCATCCAACCACCCTGTGTAATGACAACTTCCCCACTCAGGGTTTATTTCTCTTTCTTCCTTGCAGATGGCCTTATGCAAAGACTGCTGAGACCATGAGGGAACTTGGCTGCAAGCACGTGAACAAACACGTCACCGAAATTCACGTGGACACCAAGAACAAGCTGGTGACCACCAGTGCCTTCATGTGTAATGCTCCCATCCATGAGATCTATGATGGCATTGGAAAAATGGTCAAAGAAGTGGTCAGGCTTGCCTGAATGCCATGGAGGCACAGAATGCAGTTCCTCCTCCTTGAATAATGTCCTTCCCCTATTACACCCACACACAATAGGCAAAGTGGCACTCAAATGGAGTTCTTCCCCCCTCCACAACCTCCCCGGACCACTGGTGGTTGTTGAGGTGGAGAATTCCAGAGCAATGTAGGAGTTGTTGTGTTCTGCCAAGGATGCATCACTCACTGACAGCAAACTGCCAGGAACTGGACTGTGTGCATGCATTGAGCTGGCATAGAATTGTGGAATGGTTTGGGTTGGAAGGGTCCTTAAAGCTCATCTCATCCACCCCCTGCCATGGGCAGGGGCACCTTCCACTAGCCCAGGTTGCTCCAAGCCCTGTCCAGCCTGGCCTGAAACACTTCCAGGGATGGGGCAGCCACAGCTTCTCTGGGCAACCTGTGCCAGTGCCTCACAGGGAAGAATTCTTTCCCAATATCCCATCTAACCCTGCCCTCCTTCAGCTTAAGGCCATGCAGGAGTCAGGCTTCCACAAAACTTCAGGCTCTCTCCACACCCCTCAGCCCACAAAGGAAGGAACACAGTTCTGCTACTAAATAAAACCTGCTATTTTTACATGGGCTGAATTCTGCTTCCATTTCTGCCTTTCCCTCTGGATTAGGACATGCTCTTATTGCCACTGGTGGGCCAGTGATTGAGGAAAATGGTCCAAGAAGTTGCCAGCAACAAAGCCTCCTTGTTTTGCTGGGATTTGTCAGATGCCAGCCTTGGGCATGAATGTGACATTGGGAAAAGCTGAACCAAACCAATGTTAGCAAACAGGTCCGATGGGAAGAGGTTAAATTCTTCTCTTTTATTAACAGAACCATAGAATTCCAAGTTGGAAGGACCTCAAGGTTCATCTGGTCCAACCTTTCTTTGCAAAAGCACCATCTAGATAGGATGGCTCAGCACCCTGTTCTGCTGAGTCTTTTTTAGAAGTGTCCAGAGTTGGGGAATAATCCCTGGGGGGATTATTCCAATGACTGGTTGTTCTCATTGTGAAAAATTGTCCTCTTGTGCCTATTGGAATTTCTCCAGGAATAACCTGTACCTATTAGCCTTCATCTTTTCCACATGACTACTTGTAAAAAGGGAGTTGCCATATTTTTTGTATCCACCATTTAAATACTGGAACATGGTGATAAGGTCTCCCCTAAATCTCATTTCCCCAATGCTGAACAACCCCAGTTCTCTCAGCAGCTTCCCAGGCCTTGGACCATCCTTGTGGCCTTCCTCTGGACACTCTCCAGCCTGTCCACATCTTTTTCTGCAGAGTGGGCATCAAAACTCTTTCCACAACTCTGACGGTTTAAAATAAGACACTTTATTTTACATACAATCACATTTGCAGCCACTGAACATTCCTGCAAGCACACAGAGCTCTCAGCAGCAGCACTGGGACTTGCCTTTTGCAAAGAGGTTTCTTTAACCATGTGAACTCAACACAAGTGAAGTTGCAGAGGTCTATTCACTCTGAGTTAAAAGAACATCCTAAAAAATCACCATAAAACAGATTATAAAGAGCTGATCCCTGCCAATATGTCATATAAAGAGTTCACTACATCTGGGCCCAAACCAAGGCATAAACCCAAACACAGCTGCTGGGGAACAGAGATTTGCACTGTTTGGTTTTGAGTTCTCTCTTTACTAAACCAGAATCATTTGACATATTTTTTTAAGTCAGAAAAGGATGTGAATACTATCACAAAAATACGGTTTGTGTATTGAGGACAGTGTAAACATCTCACGAGCACAAAGCAGCAACCATGTTGCTCCATGTAAACGGTGTGGCAGTGGGGAACTGCTCACAAGCACACCTTAAAACCACCCACTTAAAAAATATCCTGACCTATATTTTCTGTTGTCTCCAAAAAAATACTACACTGTAAAAAAGTGAGGCATCTACCTAACATATGTACATGTGCAAATGAGTCAATACCCTTGAGCTTCAGTACAGGCTGGTCTTCTTCATGATCCGCAGGAACTCCTGCTCATTCACTTCCCCATCCCCATCTCTGTCTGCTTCGTCAATCATCTCCTGAAAGAGATTTGTGATCAGAAATTAGCTGTGGATTAGACCAGGATTAGAATTATTGGATTAATTCAGAATTAGAACCACTTTTGAGTCACTTGTACTGGAGGGGACAGTGTTAGTGCAATGTCAGACCTACAAAGTATTTACTAAACTAGACACTAAAAGGGTTTTCTAAATATATTTATACAGAAGTCTGCATAGAAAATATTATAGGAGATTTCCTGGGAGAAACAAAGTGCTTGGAACAGAGTTGTCCCTTTCACATCCCTTTAACTCCATAAAACCGCAATTCTCCTGCTGCCATTTTCACAGCTCTGTGGGCTCAACCCATCCTTGACCTCAAAACCCAAAATGCTTCCAATCCTACCAGGAGAGAGGGGATTTTCCTACCAGCTTCAGCATAAAGATCCCGCATAGACCAGATACAAACCTGCAGCTCTTCATCTGTGAGGTTCTCCCCCAGTTCTTTGGCCACACGTTTGAGGTTTTTGAATGAGATTTTGCCAGTTTCATCATCATCAAAGAGTTTGAAAGCTTTGAGAATCTCCTCCTTGGAATCTTTTTCCGCCTTCAAGAAGGAGGAATAAGTTTAAGGTGAAAAACGAGTGGTCGTGTTGTAGGTAACACTCAAAAGTTAGAAAAGATTTGACACATTGAGAAACCTTCAAGAAGCAAATTAAAGGAGTCAGTAGGAATGATACATGTAAAAGCTGATGGTAGACAGAGATACAAACAGAATTCCTGAACTTCAGGCTTTCAGGGAATGTTTTTTCTGTCCTAGCTAGCCAGATGTCTTTGAAATTTCACTATTAGGATCTTTCATATTAAATATCTGGTTTTTTTCTCAACATACATTCAGATTTTTAAACCCAGAGATTTCACCTGTAAATAAATTCGAATTCAAGAGCAGAAAATGCCCCCATGTCACACATCAACACTCCAACAGCTTCCTGCAGGCCAGAGCCAGTTGGAATATGGGAAAAAAGCCTTGATTTCAGTTTCTTCATTTTCTCACACACACACAAACCTCTGACTGTTATAGAAACTTGTGAATGATGTCATTTCCATCTGTCCTTGACAAATGAGATAGAATCCAAGTCAGTGACTGCCCTAACTCTGACATATTTAGTTGTTAAGATTAAAATTGTGCTCTAATCTTCCACCAAACCCAAAAGGATACTCAGCCATCCTCAAAACTGCCTTTATTTGCACTTTTTTTGGACCCACCATTTTCTGTGTCATCACTGCCAAGAAGTCATTGAAGCTGATTTTCCCTGTCCCTTCCTTGTCGATGTCTGAGATCATTTTCTTGATCTCTTCTTTTTTAGGTTCAAAGCCCAATGCCCTCATGGCCACCTGGAAGGACAAAAGAAGTTATAAATCCTATAAAACGATACACAAAACCACAGGGGAGGGAGAAAAAGGCGAACTTAACACCACATTGTAGTGCGTTTTTGTGGCCAGGCTTTGGCAGTGGGAGGCTACAGGGTTGGTTTCTGTAAGAAGTTGCTAGAAGCTTCCCCATGTCCAGCAGAGCCAATGCCAGTGGCTCCAGGATGGACCCACCAGCGTCACCAAGGCCGATTCAGTCAGTGGTGGCAGTAACACCTCTGGGATGACAGATTTAAGAAAGGGAAAAAAGTTATTGCACAGAAGTATCTGTGGCCAGAGAAGAGAGGAGTGAGAA
>NW_008680364.1:0-455 GCF_000695815.1 Acanthisitta chloris | reverse complement strand
GGGACTGTGATGGAATGTGAGGGACTGGGAGGGACTGGGATGGAACTGAGAGGGACTGGGAAGGAACTGGAAGGCACTGGGAGGGACTGGGATGGAACTGGGAGGGACTGGGATGGAACTGGGAGGGACTGGGATGGAAGTTAAAATCATTTGATCTTTGACATAATGGTAGAAATTTTGTGAACTTTTTTTGGATTTTTGGCCAAATTTCAAAATGTCCATTAAAATTCTTAAATTTCTTCCCAAATTTCAAAATGTCCTTAGAATTCTCAGTTTTTGATCAATTTCCAAACTTCCATTGAAATTCTCCCATTTTTGCTGAAATTCCAAACTTCCAATTTTGACCAAAATTTTAAAATTCCCATTGAAATGTTGTTTTTAAAAATAAAACGCTAAAATTTTCTTAAAACAATTTAATTTTCCCCCAAAATTTCCAAATTTTCTCCGATTTCTGC
>NW_008680363.1:382-594 GCF_000695815.1 Acanthisitta chloris | reverse complement strand
GGGGGATCCCTGGGTTTTACCTGAGGGTCCCTAGGAGCTCTGGGGTTGCCCTAGGGTGCCCTGGGTGGTAGGTGGGTGGTCCCTAGGGTGCCCTGGGTGGTACCTGTGGGGGTACCTGGGTGCCCCTAAGAGCTCTGGAGTTGCCCTAGGGTGCCCTGGGTGGTACCTGGGGGTCCCTAGGATGCCCTGGGTGGTCCCTGGGGGATCTCTAG
>NW_008680363.1:0-211 GCF_000695815.1 Acanthisitta chloris | reverse complement strand
GGATGCCTGAGGGTGTCCCGGGGGGTCCCTAGGGTGCCCTGGGTGTCCCGGGGCGCGGCAGGGGGGTACCTGGGGGGTATCTCTCGTGCAGGGGGCCGCCGTCCACCTGGAGCGTGGCGTTGCCGCCGCTGCGCGTGAAGCGGACGACGTGGAATCGCCCATCGCTGACGGCTGCCCCGCGCTCCTCCAGCGCGATGTCCTCGGTGCCCAC
>NW_008680362.1:1865-10145 GCF_000695815.1 Acanthisitta chloris | reverse complement strand
GTGAGCTGCTGCGGGAGGTGTCGCAGGACACCAAGGACGATGGAGCCATCCGGGAGATCTGCCAGCGCCTCTTCAACACGGCTGTAAAGGTTTTTTCCGCACACCCCCTCGCACCCCCTCACCCTGCTCACCCTCCTCCTCCTCCCCGCAGGGACGGGGGCCAGGCCCAGCGCTGCAGCCAGGTGCTGCTGGATGCTCCCATCCAGCTCTCCCAGATCACCGATGGATACGGTGAGTGGTGCCCCCCCCGGCCGTGCCTGTCACCCACCGTGGCTCCCACCCTGCCAGCGGGCTGCAAAGGCTCCGAGGGGTTCGGGGTGTGCTCACCTGACCTTGGGGAGCAGAGCACCCTCACAGCTGCTCCTCTCTCCTCTTGCTGCTGAGCTGTGGCAGCAGTATGTGGATGCCCTCGGGGTGAGATGGGGTGAAGGAGGGGAGATGCCCTTTGGTCCTGGGCATGGGCAGACATCAGGGCAGTGCTTTGCAGAGCCTCCCTGTCACGTGTTCCGCAACACAACCGTCTCCTTGCAGCTGACGCCGGTGCGGATCTGCTCCCGGGGCTGCTGCTGAAGAGAGGCCAAACCTCGGTAAGTTGAGGGCTGTGCCCTCGTGGGAGTGCCTGACACGTGGGGCTGCAGGTGCCTGTCCTGCTCTGTCACCTCTCCCTCAGAGAGCAGCTGGGACAGGCAGTGTCCTGGTTAGGGGCACAGTTGCAGAAGGTACTGCTTCTTCATGCCAGGCTCACTGTGATTTGGGAATCTTTTCATCTTGGTCTGGTAGAAAGGCTCAGCAGGAGTTAATGGCTTATTAATTTGGCAAGATCTATTTTGCTGTAATTTCTTAGCAAGCTTCAGAGTGTGGTTGATGCAGTGGTGGTGCTCAGGGTGCAGCTTCTCTGACTTTCACAAAGACCTTTGTCTCCTACAGTGAGGCCTTTGATTGAGGAAATACGATATCCTGGGATGACATCTTGAGTATTCAATGAGAGAGAAATCCTGGCTAATGGCAGGATATGGGGTGTTAGAGGTGGGGAGTTGGCAGAGAGCTGCTGCAGGGAGGTTGTAAGCTCAGCTTTAGAAACAGCTGTAGGTTGTCATGGTTTGAGAAATAAGAGCAGGAGTAGAGAAGTTCTGAAGCAGTTACACTTCATGACCTGAAGGAAATCAGGACATCTTTATCCATGGAATGCGTAGCTGCTCAGGAACAACTTGCCTTGCCATCTGTGTTGGATATGCCAAAGTTTGAGCGCGGGTGAGGTGCAGTTGTGCATCCAGAAAGCAAAGACAGGAGTGGCTGTACAGGGTGTGAAGTCTCTGCCAGGCTTGCCCCTCAAAGGGCTCTCCTTTCCATGGGTTAATATGTTGGGGACGAGAACCTCTTGCTTGGAGGCTGAGACCTAATGTGATCCCCACGTGTCTGAACTGGAGTCTTAAATGAAATCTGGCAGCTCTTGCTGGTCTTGGCACCAGACTTGTTGCTGCTGAGTTCACTTTCTGGCTCTTGTGTCTACAACTCAAAAAAGGATCTTCAGAAAAGCTGGAGATGATTCAGAGAAGGCCTTGGGAAGCCTGTCAAGTTTTGGAGGACACGTCTTACTGGGAGGTTCAGGGAGTTGGGAATAGTTTACTGAGTGACTCAGTCTGTCTGTAGGTTTGGGGTCACAGCTGCAGTAACAGGACACTCTTCAGTCTGGCATGCAGGTCTGTAATGGGCTCCAGTGGCTGTAGAGTTGCCTGGAAATATCTAGGAGTGTTCTTGGTCAGCCACAAATATTTGACTTGATGGAAGAATAAGCTGGAGTGGACTGAGGGCCTGGCCAAGACCAGGTTAAAACACTTGGTGCCTTCTTGCCTTCAGGGTTAATTCAGTGGTTTTTGTCTCTGACTGATCCACTGCACAAGCTGAGTTTGTTCCAAACTATCTAAAGTTTAACATGCTGGGAAGGGAAGCACCTCGTGGTGCAGGGCAAGGGTGGGCACAGGGTGTGCTGTAGGATGCCCTGGGGTAGCAGGTTACTGCTGTTGAAGTGTCTTGGCTGACCCAGGTCCTTGGAACTACAGAAACTGGTCATATGACAGTGTCAGCCAAATCCTCTAACTTGCTGAGGCAGAACTTGTGTATTAGCAGTTGATTTAGGACTTCATTTCTGGCCTGATTAGCCTCCTCAAATGTGCTTCGATCTGTCCCAGTTTCTCTGTCCCACCTCCCTCCTGCCCTTCCTTCCAGGCCTGAGAGGCTGATTGATCTCTTTTCTCACAGAATTGGGCTTTTGGGGCTTTTGCTGAAGATGCTCTCTGTTCTTTAAACTCTCTGTCTCTCAGATGGTGAATGCCAAGAAACTGGAGAAGGCAGAAGCCAGGCTGAAAGCCAAGCAGGACAAGAGGATGGAGCGGGATTCCCTGAAGTCATCTGGCCCTGTGTGAGTGTGGAGGGCACCTTGGACATCCCCATCCCATTCTGCTGAGTATGGCTGGGATGTGGCTGTACCAGAGCTTTCCTGTTGACCCCCTTCTCTGTTGCCTGCAGAGTCCTTGAGGAGGCATCTGCCAGCCAAGCTTCCAGCAAGAAGGAGACTCGCATGGAGTCATCAGGCAAGAACAAGTCGTATGATGTGCGCATCGAGAACTTCGATGTGTCCTTCGGTGAGCGGTGAGTGTGGCTGGGGAGGTGGGACACGTCCTGGTGGGACACCAATCCTAGGACTTTGGACCATGGGGGATTGAGACTGGATTGGAGTGCAGCTGAGAAATTACGGAGGGTGTGGGAAGGATCAGGAAGCAAGGTGGGCACTGACCCTGTCAGCTTTGGGCAGGACAAGCCTGTGATGGTTGCTTGCTCCAGCACAGCCTGAAATATGCCAGGGCCAGGCAGCTGCCAGTTTCTCCTCTCTGTGGGGCAGTCTGACCAGAAACCTGCCTGTTCCCTTGCTTTAGTGTCCTCCTGACGGGAGCAGACCTGAACCTGGCCTTCGGACGGCGCTACGGGCTGGTGGGCAGGAACGGGCTGGGGAAGACCACGCTGCTGAAGATGATTGCCAGTCAGAGTCTGCGCATCCCCTCGCACATCAGCATCCTGCATGTGGAGCAGGAGGTGGCAGGGGACGACACACCAGCGCTGCAGAGTGTGCTGGAGTGCGACACCACTCGCGAGAGCCTCCTGCGGGAGGAGAGGGACCTGACAGCTAAGATTAATGCGGGCAGGTGAGGTGTTGCCGCTGGATCTCCAGTGCCTCTATAGCCTCTTGGCCATGAGGTCTCATTCTGAGGTCTCTCCCTTCCAGTAAAGGGTTCTGGCAGGGCTGGGCTGCATGTTGTCCACCTTAGTCCTGCCTGGGGTGATCAGGCTCCCCTGGCACTCAAACCATGACCTGGTTGGTCCCACATGTTCTTCTGTCTTGTCCTAGGGGGGAAGGGACAGAAGGTGCCAGACTATCAGAGATCTACACGAAGCTGGAGGAGATTGAGGCAGACAAGGCCCCAGCGAGGTGAGACAGCCCTGTGGGCACCACTGTCTGTTGGCATGGTCAGAGCAGACCAGTGGTTTGGGGTATGGAAGAGTGATGCTGTGGCCCTGGGATCCAGTACGTGGGGATGGAGCTCTCCCTACTACTCTTCTTGTCTCTTCTCTATCACGGCTCTGGTGGTTTAGTTTAGGAGTAGCTTCCCACAGAGGCTGGGGGGATTTTTTTTGCCCCAAAAGGCTTGCAGTGTTGCTGCTGCTCCTCTCGGACCTCCCTAGGTTCGTGGTGTCTGGGGAACGTTTCTGGGATGTTGGTGATAGTGTCTCTTCCTGGTCAAAGAGCTGAAAACTCCTTGCAAATCTCCTGGGACCTCATGTGGATGAAGGAAGCCCTGCTGAGCTTCCCACAGAGGCTGGGGGGATTTTTTTTGCCCCAAAAGGCTTGCAGTGTTGCTGCTGCTCCTCTCGGACCTCCCTAGGTTCGTGGTGTCTGGGGAACGTTTCTGGGATGTTGGTGATAGTGTCTCTTCCTGGTCAAAGAGCTGAAAACTCCTTGCAAATCTCCTGGGACCTCATGTGGATGAAGGAAGCCCTGCTGGGCTGCATTTCCCAGCCAGGCGCTGCTCTTGGGTGTGCAGGGAAGTTTTCCTGCATCAGAATGTCTTTAAAACTTGCAGCAGAGTTCCCTTGGTAGCTGTGGGTCTGAGACCTCGGTCTGTGCTCTGCCCTTGGATGTTGTAGCTGGATTCCAGTTCTCTCCCCTTTCCCCCAGGGCATCTGTCATTCTCGCTGGGCTGGGCTTTAATGCAAAGATGCAACAACAGACAACCAAGTAAGTCTCCAAGTTCTGGGCACTGAGACAGAAATGGGTATGGGGAGATATTCCAAGTGAGCCCCCAGGCACTGCTGTGGCTGTAAGGGAGAGCAAGGGTCTGTTCCTGCCTATCCAGTGTGGTCTCCTGCCCTGGGGGTACCAAGCTGCCTTCCTGCTGGACTGCAGATCTCGTGCTGTGCATGAGATTTCTGCAGGGACAAGCTGCCTCTGGGTGACAGCAGAGCCAAAAGATCCTTGGAGGAACAGGGAGGCTGGCAGGCAGGCAAACACAGAGTGGTTCTGTGTTGAACAGTAACCCCTCTCTGCATCCTCTTCTCTCCTCAGAGAGTTTTCCGGAGGCTGGAGAATGAGGCTGGCCTTAGCCAGAGCGCTGTTTGCCAGGTTGGTGTCCAGGCCTTCATGCTATCGGGTTAAGCCTCCTTGCAGTCCATGCTGTGAGGTGCAGGCGTGCTGCCCGGGGGTCCTCTTGACTCGGGCTCTCAGGGTGGGGAGCATGGAGGCATCTCAGCTCCATGTGTATGGTGAGACACTTGCACTGACCCTGTGCTCTTTCTGTTTCTGATACCCATGTCTGGTTTTCCCTAGGCCAGATCTCCTTCTGCTGGATGGTAAGCTGATACTGCGAGTCCCCTCTGACACTGCTGCTGGGCCTGTCTGTGCCCTTGCTGGGGTTGGGAACATGCCATGGCCTTTAGCTTTCTGCTCAAAATAGCCCTGTGTGACAGGCTGGCCTGGCAGCACGGTCGGTGCTCCCCTGGCACTGCCAGCAGTGCTGGCAGTGGTACAGGGAAGTCTGCTTGGGCAGCCACTCTCACTGCCCTCAGCAGAGTTCTGCCCCGTGCCCCAGCTGGGTGGTCAGTGTGTCATCCTGCCCCAAGTGTTGTTCCGTTTCCCTCACCAGCCCTGGGATGTGCCCTGGCTGCCAGTCCATGCTGGAGGGAGTCCCTTCACTCCAGGGGGTGCCCACCTTGGGTGGGGGATCTGGGTGAGATGATGCTGCAGGGCACCAGGGGCTGGGTACCAATACAGAGTGGGGGAAGCATCCCTGCCTGAGCCTCAGCTGCTGTGCTTGCACCCCATCACACCCTACACAAGTCCCCTGAGCTGGGTGGAAGGTTCCCACTCAGGGTCTCTCTCTCCCCAACGCTGATCACTACCCTTTCCTTTGTAAAAGAAACGTAATCCAGCCCTCCCCATCCCTTCTGACCTCTGTGCCTCTGTCCCTTCCCTCAGAGCCAACGAACATGCTGGATGTGAGGGCTATTTTGTGGCTGGAGACCTACCTGCAGGTAGGGGATGGTGGGAGGCCTCAGTGCAAAGCAAGGACAGGGAATGGAGATGTCCTCCAGGCTGGTGGTTGGACCAGTTCTTGTGCTCTGGCTTGATGGTGCTCAGAAGTCCCTCTCACTGTTTCCTCCAGACCTGGCAGTCGACAATCCTCGTGGTGTCCCATGACAGGAACTTCCTGAATGCTGTGGCCACAGACATCATCCACCTGCACTCACAGCGGCTGGACACATACCGTGGGGACTTCGAGAACTTCATGAAGATCAAGGAGGAGCGGCTGAAGAACCAGCAGCGAGAGTATGAAGCCCAGCAGCAGTACCGTGAGCACATCCAGGTACTGGGAGAGCCAGTAGAGCTGGAGCACTCTTCTCCCAGCCTTGTCCCTTTTTCTGTTTCTAGACCTGTGGCTGACCTGGTAGGAGGTCTGGCAGTGAAGCAGGGTGGCTGGTGCTGAAGGGGACTTAGGGCTCTCTGATGCTTTTCTCTCTTGCAGGTGTTCATCGACCGCTTTCGCTACAATGCCAACCGGGCGTCCCAAGTCCAGAGCAAACTCAAGCTGTTGGAGAAGCTGTGAGTGCCTGTTCTGCTCTTCTCTGGAGGTGGGGAAGGGGCTGTGCTCATGGGAAGAAACAGAGGTTTCCAGAGTGCCTGGCAGATGTGGAGGTGGTTTGGTCTTTGTATGCTTGTCTCTGGTCTCTGGTCCCTGGTCCAGAGGCTTTGGCTAAGTGAGGTGTCACAGAGCTGAAGACTACCTGGGCTTCTGGGTTGGGAGCAGACCCACAGCACAAGGCACCTCTGTTAGTATCTCCTCTTCCTGCAGGCCACAGTTGAAACCCGTGGACAAGGAATCTGAGGTGATAATGAAGTAAGTATCCCCTGAGCCCTCGCTTGGAGGGTGCCTAGCTCCATTTCTGACGTGAGGTTCTCCTAGGTCCTATCCTGGCTGGGACAGCCACCCCTTCATGTGGTCCAGCCTTACCCTGACAGGGAACCCAGACAGGCCCCCATGTTCAGGCTGGGTTCCCTACTGGAGCCCAGGCTGCAGGTCTTTGTTCCCTTCCTGTGACCATCCTTCCTAGAGGCCCTGTGAGATAGGGAGCTCCACGTTGCCACCTGGGGGGTTGCAGAGGTTGTCCCAGCAGGGCTGGGAGCAGAGTCTCTGAAGTTCGTGGCCATCTCTCCTCTCCCTGCCTTCCCAGGTTCCCCGATGGCTTTGAGAAGTTCTCCCCCCCGATCCTGCAGCTAGATGAAGTAGACTTCTATTATGAGCCAAGTCACTACATCTTTCGTTCCCTCTCCGTCTCTGCTGACCTGGAGTCCCGTATCTGTGTGGTATGTGGGATTGCAGAAGAACAGCAGCTACAAGGGACCTTGCAAGATCGTTGCTTAAAGCAGGGACAGCTTTGATGTTAGGTCAGGTTGCTCAGTCATTGTCCAGTTGAATTCTGGATGCTTCCAGGGAGAACTCTTTCTCCCATTGCTCTGGGTCCCATTGCTCATCCTTATTTTGAGGAAGGAGTATTTTTCCTAATATCAGTTAGAATTTGTGATTTGTGCCCACTGTCCTTCATTCTTTCACTGGGTGCCTCTGAGGAGAGACTGGGTCCATCTTCCCTGTTACTCCCTGTTAGCTGACAGAAGCATGTAGTGGGGGCCCCTGCTGCATTGCATGGGGCAGCAGAGATATGCTTCATGCTTGCAAATGAAGCTGGGACCACGTAATTCTTAGGTTTGAGGGTTGTCACTGCTGCCTGTGCTGCTTGTCAGTGATAGAAATGCAGGTTCCTGATAGCTGGAGTCACTGATTATGCTCCCATCCTGCTCTCCCTCATCATCCACAAGAGCTGAGACTCCCTGATCACTGCCCCCCTGTCTCCAAAGTGCCTTCATGGGTTTCACGTTCTCCAATGCTGATGCTGCTTCTCTAGGTTGGGGAAAATGGAGCTGGCAAGTCGACCATGCTAAAGATCTTAATGGGGGAGCTGGCACCAGTTGGAGGGATCAGACATGCTCACAGGTACCTGGTAGGAAGGGCTGGGGGACTGGGAGGAGTGGTACAGCTGGAGGGCTCCTGGGCTGAGCGATGGGGATGTGTCCTGCACGCCCACACATATGCCCCTGTGGGTGCAGGGCCTGGTACCAGCTCCTGATCCCTCTTCTCATTCTGCAGAAACCTAAAGATCGGTTACTTCAGCCAGCACCATGTGGATCAACTGGACCTGAACATCAGTGCTGTAGAGTTACTGGCAAGAAAGTTCCCAGGTGAGTTTTGGAGATCCCAGGAGATCTGGGCCATTGTGGTCTCCTTTGCTGTGCACAGAGCAGCATTGATTTGTCTGTGATCCTGGGCAGAAGGCCCTGTCCCATCAGTGCTTAAGGGTCATCACCTGCTCTGGGTTAACTCCCCACATCCAGTTGAATTCAAGACACCAGCCATGAGAAGCAGAGGTAGCTGGCAGCCTGCAGACCTCAGGCTGGTACTGAGTTTTGGAGCCAGCTGACCTGTTTTTCTGCTCACAGAAGGAGCACTAGCTCCCCCTTTCCCATCTGCCAACACCTCTGGCTCCCTTCTGCACCACCTAACATTACACTACACAGGGACAGGGAGTTGGGGGCAGCATCACTTGGAGTCAGTCGCTGGCCCTGCAGCCCCTGTCCTGATTGTGTCAGTCAGGGTTTCCCTGCAAATCCATCCCCTA
>NW_008680362.1:0-1836 GCF_000695815.1 Acanthisitta chloris | reverse complement strand
TCTTTCCCCATCATGCTGGTCTGGCACAGGCTGTCCAGCTGAGGCACCCACCGAGCTCATGGTGCTGAGGGCCCTGTGTCACACCAGGTGTGCCATAGCTGTGTTGTGACATGATCCTACAGGGAAGACAGAGGAGGAGTACCGACATCAGCTGGGGAGCTACGGCATCTCAGGGGAGCTGGCGGTGCGCCCTGTGGCCAGCCTGTCTGGAGGTCAGAAGAGTCGCGTGGCCTTTGCCCAGATGACTATGCCCCGGTAATTTTCTCCCAAATGCTGTTAATTTTTGCGTGGCTTTATCCTTGGAGCCTACTTGACCAGGAGGAAGGCAGGCTTCCTTTCTTGTACTCCGCAGAAGCCTTGTCCTTGGGGGTTTTTATGGGAGGGAGGTTGTCACCCTGAGGAGACTGTATGGCAGGAGGCAGTTGGTTTTCTCCCACTGCTTTGGGCTCACAGGGGTAAGAGGTGTCCCTCCCTGGCGCTGGACAATGCTGATCCTGGGGCCAGGCATGTGCTGGTGGCTGTGGCTCTAAGTGGCTAAAGCAGTGGTTGGGGTGCAAACAGAGCCTGAGCCTGTTCCAGTGCATCCTAAGTTGTCTTCTCTTCCAGCCCAAACTTTTACATCCTGGATGAGCCAACAAATCACCTGGACATGGAGACCATCGAGGCACTGGCAAAGGCACTGAATAAGTTCCGGGTAAGGTTGCCCCAGCAAGACCTCCTGTTTTTATAACACTTCCTGCAGCCGCCAGCTCAAGTTACTTGGTATCTCAGCCAGAGGTGGGTGGGCAATAGTAGTGGTGGCTTCAGGTCTAGGACAGAATTTGAGAAGTCAGTCACATTTTTGCCTTAGCTATCCATCCTGGTGGTTCATTTCACTTGCTTGCTTTGGCTAGAAGTAGCTGAGAGAGACAGTAGCAGCCCAGAGAGCACCTTGTCCATGATCTTGACCTGTCACCTTCATCCTGTGACTTCATGCAGCACTCAGCCCTGCCTTGGGGCAGCTCAGGTCTTCCTTAGGCACAGTTTATTGCTGATCTCCAAACACTCAGCCTCCAGATACCACTGTGATCACCCTCGTTCTCACTGGTTTACAGTTACTCGGGTTGAGGCAGTTTTCCTGTGAAAGAACTTAGCTGAGGTGACTTTGTGTGGAATCTCCGTCCATAAAGCTGTCAGAGGCCTGAAAACCAGTAGCAAACCCTGCACTTGCCTTATGAAAGGGGAATAAATACGTTGCTGCTGCACATGCCTCCTCCATACATGATCAGCCTGTTCCCCTGAAGGACAGAAAGGCTGGGATGAGGTCCCTGCCAGTGAAATACAGTTCAGTCTTCCCTGGAGCAGATGGAAACCTGAAGTCCTGGGCACATTTTAGACAGGGGCACAGGATGTCCATGCCACCAGCCCTGGGTTGTGCTCCACTAAATTCCCATTTTCCCCCCTTGTGTGTTGGCAGGGTGGTTTAATCCTGGTGTCCCACGACGAGCGCTTCATCCGCCTGGTGTGCCAGGAGCTGTGGGTGTGTGAAAATGCCACTGTAACCCGCATCGAGGGTGGCTTTGACCAGTACAGGGACATCCTGAAGGAGCAGTTCCGGAAGGAGGGTTTCCTATAAGGGAGGCGGGAGCCGGACTGCGCCGGGGGCTGCAGGGCAAAGCTCAGCCACCTCGGCATCCATCCCAACTGTGCCTGGCAGAGCGCCAAGGACGCTGCTGCCCACATGGATCGTCAGCCATGCCATCAAACTGCCACCTGAACTGCTCTCCCCTCCCGGGGCCGGGCGGAAGGACAGCGCGGGAGCAGGAGCCTGGTGCTGTGCGTGGCCGGGGGCACGCC
>NW_008680361.1:0-380 GCF_000695815.1 Acanthisitta chloris | reverse complement strand
GGTTCCCCCCCATTTGGGGGCCCCCCTGCCCCGAGGGGGGTGCCCCGTTTTGGGGGGTCGCAGTTTTGGGGTCCCCCTGGGAATTTTGGGGTCCCTCTCCCCCCTCCCTCCATCCCGGAGCATCTCTGCCGTGGCACAGTTGGATTTTGGGCTCTACCCAATAGATTTTTTTGGATTTTTTTGGGGGTACCCCCTATTTTGGGGTCCCCCCCGTCCCGAGGGGGGTGCCCCGTTTTGGGGGGTCGCAGTTTTGGGGTCCTCCCACCCCTTTTTGGGGTCCCCCTCCCTCCATCCTGGAGCATCTCTGCCCTGGCACAGTTGGACTTTGGGCTCTCCCCAATGGATTTTTTTGGATTTTTTTGGGGGTACCCCCCATTTTG
>NW_008680360.1:0-742 GCF_000695815.1 Acanthisitta chloris | reverse complement strand
TGTTCCAATACTTGACAACCCTTTCAGAAAATAAACGTCTTCTAATATCCAATCTAAACCTTCCCTGGCACAACTTGAGGCCATTTCCTTTTGTCTTTGGCAGAAAATACCAACTTCCACCTTGCTACAAACTTCTTTCAGGTAGTTGTAGAGAAAGACAAGGTCCTCCCCAAGCCTTCTTGTCTCCAGGCTAAACAACCCCCGCTCCCTCTGCCACTCCTCATCAGACTTACCAGCTCTCTTGCCCCTCTCTGGATGCATTTCATCACCTTTCCTGTTGTCTTTCTTCTTGTGAGGGCCTCAAAACTGAACACAGGACTCAAGGTGCAGCCTCACCGGTGCCAAGTACAGGGGGATGATCACTGTCCCGGTCTTCCTGACCACTATTTCTGATCCAAGACAGGATGTCACTGGCCACCTCGGCACACTGCTTGCTGCTGTTCAGCCGCTGTCGATGAGCATCCCCAGGTTCTTTTCCTCTGGACAGTTTTCCAGTCATTCTTTCCCCAGACTGTAGTGCTGCATGGAGTTGTTGTGACTGAAGTGCAGGACCTGGCACTTCGTTTTGTTGAACTTCATACAGTTGGCCTTGGCCCACTGATCCAGCCTGTTCACATCCCCCATGCAGAGCTCTCCTTCCCTCCAGCTGATCAACACCCCCACCTACCTTGCTATCACCCGCAAATTGACAGAGGGTGCACTTGATCCTGCTTGCCCAGGTCATTGATAAAGACATTAAACA
>NW_008680359.1:52160-54785 GCF_000695815.1 Acanthisitta chloris | reverse complement strand
ACACACAATCAAAAACTAAGAGTTGGCCTAGCTCATTGTGTTGGGTGCCTTTCTCATACTCTGAGCTCTCCCACTGTGCTGCAAAAGGACTTTAGGCACCTAGCACAAATTTCTGGACTCCAGGATGAGAGAAAGGTATGCAAATAAGAGGCCTTTATGCCCCTTAAGCCCTTAGTAAGTTAACTATGGCATAACCAGATGAACTGTTAGAAGTTAGAACTGTTAGAAGGGCAATCAGTACATTTCTGAAAATGGACATTTATAAGAATGATCATCCAAAACCAAAATCTGGTGATTTCTTCACATCAATTAAAAACATCTTGCAGGGTTGATGCAATGGGTATGTTCACTTCCTACCAGCTCAAATTCATATCTTATTCATCTTCTCCACAATTCTCTCAGTGTTACTAGTGCTCAATTACCTCACCTGTTACAGAACTAGGCACAACACAAAGAAAAAAAGGTAGTCACACAGGCACCGAATTCAATGATATCATGTATCTCTCTTAAAAAATAAAAGATAACATAAATTACTAGGGTTTACTATTCCGATAAAACCCCACAACGTTCCTGAATTTAAAAATTACAGACTAACAGAGTTGATGCTTTCTATGCTATTATTAATTTCAGCTCTGAAAATACAGATATGAATAAGCATGAAATTGTCAAATCTCCTAAACTATACTTTACCACCAAATAGTACATCATCAAATAAATCAGTCATTGTTATTCAGAATGATCATTTTGTAAAGCACAGTAAACCATCATTGTGTGGAAATACATCTCAGAACAAGAACGGAAATATTAAGGAACAATCTTTGCCAAATACTGATAGGAAGGATAATATGCTTCCTATAATGTTCCTACAATTGCTATATCCTCCAGCAAATTACAAAAACTGCTCCTAATAGTATCAGTGGATGAAAGACTTTAGGCTGACTAAAGACTTTAAAATCTCTGCAGCATTGCAATAAACAGATATCTTCAGCAAGTTCATGTCCTTGACATACTTAGAAGTTCTTAGAAGTGATCTAAAATTTCCAATTAGAAGACAACAGCCAATTACCCAAGAAAAAGAGTAAAATGGAAACTACTCCAGAACTATCTTAACATGAAAGAAAAGTAGCAGGTAAAAAGTTTGTGTTATTTTCTGCCATCATGGAATGAATGTAAAACTTTTGAGTAGAAAAACATAACCCTGAGCCAGAGATATTCACAGAAATGCTATGTCCCATTTTAGATACTGCCATACCGGTAGAAAGGGAGACTGAATTACCATGGGATTAGACTACAATAATTCATCTAATTGAATATTTAAAACGTATTAATTTATAGAAGTTAAATGCTAGCCTTTTTACATAAGTAAATAATTCTGAAGGTTTCATCGAACTGCTGAATTAACTGCTTCAGCTTTTCCTGAACTAAAAGAGTTTGGTTGTTACGTAATTAGGGTCTTATGCGTATGTATATTTTAAAATTTATCTAGCATTTGCTTACATATCCGACAGTTCTAAAATTAGACTGGGTCAAAACAGTTAAGCACTTTCTGTTCATTCCCTAAATCTCCATGAAAATGTGATGGCAGTTTAGCACTCAGTTAATCCACAGTCTGGACTATAAGGACAGATGCTCCCAGATGTTAAACAATTTAACATTTCATGTCTCTAGAGAAACAAAGTAGCCTGGAAAAGTTCATTTATCTGCAGACTGAACACTTCTGCTTTGATTTTCTTTTTTTTTTCTCCTGTAAAAATACAACATCCCACAGACTGAATAACCCCACAAGGAGTACAACAACCAGACCATGAACATTACCATCATCTGTACCACTAGGGCAGCAGGGAACACACTCTGGAGTGAGGTCCTTCATGACCAAATTTCAGCTTCTGATTTAAACTCAGAATATAAATCAAAAAAACTTTATTAACCAACAGTTAAACCAACTTTGGCTGTACCCTTTGGTAATGGACATAAATTAAAGTGGGTCTAGAGTGATCTTACTCAATTTTCTCTTTTTCTATCTGGATCTCACTTCTTTCTTTACAAGTTATATTCACTTTACACATCTTCATACCAACCCTTATTAGTAAGTCCATATTATTTAGAGTCTTATTACACTCTACTACTTATATTCCCTCACTCTTGTGTGATGACTAACTTGCACTGAATGCATACACGAGCATTTGCACATTGTATCTGTCTTAGTCAATTTGTCAGTTTAAACAAGTTTGCACCTGCTTGGTTGAATTTGTATTTGTGAAATATTTCACTCAGTAACAGAGCAAAATAATACAATCTGTTTTTCTAGTAATGTACTTAAAACATGACAGGATCCTTTTTTCCTATAACTCACTTCAGATCTTTTATGTTGTGCCATAAACCCAGTGGAGGCAGCCCCTGGGGATCCCAGCCAAGGAGGCAAATTTTCTGACACAGAATTTGCTCACAGAACAGGTCATCTCCCTTGTGACCACTAATTTTGGGAATGTTGATTGATAATCAAGGTACCTCTATTCCCCATCCACTATCAGGATATAGAAAAATTGATGAGAGCATTCTCCAAACCATTTTCATTTACACTTGTGGTTGTCCTAATGACTCTAGGGCTACAGAAATACAAACAAG
>NW_008680359.1:39035-52135 GCF_000695815.1 Acanthisitta chloris | reverse complement strand
GACTTAGGATCTCTGACCCATCTCATTTCTTACTCTATTACATCATTCCCACAGCAGAGACACCTCTGTATTTTCACCAGTTTAAATGACACAAGAATGCTAATCAGAATGCACCTTTATTAAGGCAATGTCAGCTAAGTCAGAACTGACTAGAGTTTATAATTTTGACAAAAAGGTTGTTGAAGTTGGCATCTGTGTTAAAGATCAGAAAATGTGTCTCAAAGCAAGTCCACTCCCTCACTATTTCTACATAAAGCTACTCATCCTTCATCCTATCCACTTTTCACAGATGCCTGTAACCTTACCCTGAAAGCAAGGAATTTTTTTTCTTTTGGGTAAAGAATATAATGGGGAGGCTCTCAAATCACTAGCAGGTTTGCACTCATAGAAATTCAAAATACCATGCCAGTTCTTTCATCTGAGGAAAGGTGATACTACTACTGAACTTTTCATTAGTAGTCTTGGTAGGGAGCAAATATGACTGATGATGACCTATGTTTGGCACTTTTTCCACAGGGCAGCCCTGTACACAGTACTTGGGACATAAACAATATTAATACTGCACATAGGACAAAGATCAATAGCACTATGACGACCTAACGACTGCTGTGTTAAAAACATGTCACTTTATTTTGCCCTGCTAATGGCTGAGAGTCAAATATATAAAGCAGAAGCAGTTAAAAACCTCTATGTTTTGCAGAATTACATGATTTTTATTACAATTTTAAATAAGTTTACAATGTTATGGAATATATACTGCCACAAAAGTAGCTTGAGAATTCAAAAATAAAAATAATAGAAGAACTTTCCTATTTTTACCATATTTTACCTTTTTTATTTTGTACACTAATTTATACTTCTGTTACACAAGAAACAAAAATCAAACCCACCTGAAAACACAAACAATTCACAGGAAATTTTGATCCTAAACTCTGATTATTGCTGGAGGCTCATTACAGATAAGTAATTGTCCAATCTCTAACAATGGCATCTGCTCAGCAATCTCATTGCTAAGGAAGCAACGACAATTCATGGATGTCCCAACAGAAAATTAGAGCATAGGCAGCTGCTGCCACTAAAAGCAGTGACCAATAATATGACCTCCTAGCAAAGATCAGGCTTTCTTTTATTGGTGTGGGTGTATGTACCAAACAAGTCTGTTGGCAAGCCAGAGCCACAGAATAGTTGAAGTAGGAAGAGACCTCCGGTGTGTCCTAGTTCAACCCCTGCCAAAAACAGGTCTGGTTAGATTAAGCTGCTCAGGACTGTGTCCAGGAAAGTCTGAAGCACCTCTAAGGGCAGACAGCACAGCCTCTCTGTGCATCCTGCTCCAGTATTTGACCACTGTGATGATAAAAAAAATGCACAGGAGCTATGGTTAACTCATGTATCAAGAGTGAGGGACATAAAGATCTATAATGAACAATAAATTGATTTTATACTCCAGTACAAGCAAAAGGAAGGGCTATTACAAGTAGAAATCACCGTTTCAGGTTTTAACTGTAGGTGGTCTAAAAAAGAGGGTTTGTGCTGTACTCAGCACTTCCAACAAAGTGAAGGAGCTGAAAAGTACAGTGAGAGAACAAAACACTGTAAAATTGTAGTTAGTAAGTAGCTGCCTAAGTACAACCATGGTATAATGACTTTCAAACTCTTCTGAATTATAAAGGCTTTTGACAGCATGGATCCCTCCGGAAGGATCTGGCAAAGATGTGGTCAGCCACAAAATTGTTTGATGAGAGTACATTTTGCCACCTTTGCCAAAATTATGGCAATGTGAACTATGCCCAGTTGTTGCCAGTGCATGGATCCCTCCTGAAGGATCTGGCAAAGATGTGGTCAGCCACAAAATTATTTAATGAAGTACATTTTCCCATCTATTTCCAAAACTATGGCAACATGAACTATGCCCAGCTGTTACCAGTGCATGCACTGCTACATTACAGAGGGTTGGCTCATCAAATTCTTGCCTAGGAAACATCACAACTGCTGCTCTCTGGTACCTGAGACCAACGTGCACTCTCCTCCCAGAGCAGCCAGCGAGGAGACATGACCGTCACACAAGCCACCACCACGATCAGCCCTCTTGTTGGACTCTAAGCAGACTCTAAGTGTTGCTGCATGAAAACTCAGTTATTTAAGTGTGATTTTCCTTAGAATTGAGGCCCATTGGTGAAATTTTCTGAGGAAATCTCTGAATCCTTCCAGTTCCTTGGCATCCCTCCTACAAGCAGTGCCTGCTCCCAATGTTAAAGAAGAGAAGGAAAATTTAACGCATCCAGCTGGTACAAAAGAGAGTCTGCCAGATCCATTTTTTCTTAACAATAGGTAGACTTCAGAGAAATTTTTTTTGTCCTCTAGTACTCTCTAGAGATACTTTTGTTACTGTTTTAGCTCATCTTCACACACAGCTTGAAAGTCATGTTTCCTACTTCCTTTTGCGAAATCGTATTTGAATAGAGTCACCGATGTCGGTTTACATTCAGCTGAGGAGGCAGCACAGACTGAAATAGCTTTACTGACGCACACCAAGCTTTCTCATATGAGCAGGGTCTTTTTTTATTAGAGCATAATGCCAAAACTCGTTGGTGGCCATGTGTTGTCTGCATGTGAGTGTGCCAGAAAGGTGGCTCTTTGGTACCAGCCGCTCGGGGAGCGAACAGGAACCGCTGGGAACAGGCACAGCTGAAGAAGTCTGTTTGTGCTTACTGAAAACATGCTTATTCTGGCAGCAAAAGCCAGCAGATGAAAACTGTCATTTGCAATAAAAATACTGTGCTGGGATTTCAAGTTCTTTTTTCAATGTCACAATGAGGACATTTTATTCTTATGAGACATTTTACACTTATGAGACAGCATTTTAGTAGATCTTAGCTTTTTTGGCTAAATTGAAGTTCACGTAGAGAAAAGATCTGCAGTAACATTTTCAGGCTCTTCACAAACAAAAATTCTCCAGGAAAAACATAAATCTGTGACACAGCAAGCTAAAGTAAACACTAAATAAATCAGCAATGTAATGGTTGTTTAAAAATGTAGATTCTCTTATCCAGAGCTCTTGAAAACATTCTGCATCACTGAAAATGTTTCTTAATTCAGTATTATACATGCAAGCTTTAGTCCTGGTTCCAATATTTAAATAATTTTGCACTTCATTTTTTCAACTGGATCAGAAAGTCTCTATGACTGCTAGAGCCAAAGGTTAATCTTTGTTAAAATCTTACATTTTTACATAATATGTTAAGCATGTGGTTTTTTAAGAAACTATGCTGAATAATTCTTCCTTTATTTGAAACACACTTTTTGTAGCTAGACTGCTCTATTTCCAGAAGTTATATGAATGCATGTTCCAAGGATGATATTTTAGATTCTGAAAAGTCAAATGCTCTATTAGCTCTTAACTAATATGCCTAACTAAAACTGAGAAGTTATGTGAGGACATCATAAACACTACACTGACTCAGTGTTCCTGCCCCTTTCACATGATTACATTTTATGGCCATAGCTTCCATTACCCTACTCCTCACCTGAGTATCTATTCTTTGTGTAGGTCTTGCACTATCTGAGATACTTCTCATTTAAAAATTCAAATGGAATCTCCACTGCAAATCTTCCTGACAGCCTAGATACAGATTACAGAAACACATAGCACATACATTTAAAGCCGTGGCAAATTTGTTCAACTATAAAATGAAACAGCTTAGGAATAGTGAAAATGGAGCTACCTTTAACTTAGGGGAATGGTGGTGGTATCTTTAACTTAGCTCTCACCACATACAGTATTACGGTTCAGCCTTTAACTTCATAATTGCATGTTTTCCCCTGCCTCAGTACTATAGAATCATATAATCATTTAAGTTGGAAAAGACCTCCAAGATCACCAAGTCCAACCTTTGATAAACACCACCTTGTCAACTAAACCATAATACTAAATGCCACATCCAGTCATTTCTTGAATACTTCCAGGGATGGTGACTCTATCACCTCCCTGGTCAACCAGTTCCAATGCCTGATCACCCTTTCGGTTAAGAAGTTCTTCCTGATGTCCAACCTGAACCTCCCCTGGTGCAGCTAGAAGCCATTTCCTCTTGTCCTGTCACTAGCTGCCTGGGAGAAGAGGCTGAACTCCTTTCAAGTAGTTGTAGAGACCAATATATACTATCTTACTTGCATGCAGGAAGGATCTCTGCTTGCAACAAACCAAGAATGTGTGAAACACAAGGTCTCTACAGCATCCTACGCCCTCCAAGGATTAACTGTTGCCATCGAAGAGCTCACCCAGTTCAAAAGAGAAAAGGAACTGATCTCTAAGGGATGATTTATCTCTTTCTAAAATGGCATGAATAACCTTCTGCCTCTCTCTATCCCCCAAATAATAATGCACCAATCACTAGACAAGAAAGGCAAAACAAAATAATCAACACCTATTTGTTAAATACAATCCAACTATACAGTACAGTCTATAGCATTATATATCTGCACAAGAAAGCTAAGCCAGCACAAACCACTTCACATCCTTAATTTTCTAGCTTTGGAGCACCTGACATTGCATACACAGTTTTTATGCTTTTATATTTAATTATGTTTGTATGTGCAAATTTCTATTGTTATTTGTTAGTTGTCGTTAATTAAAATGAACAACAAAAAGATCACTCAGGCAATACATTTCTAGTGTCACACTGACATTTTCAAACACCATCAGTATAACTGAAGTCTTTATATCCACTGCCAAAAACTCCCTGCGACTTCAATCACAAAATTAACAGATTGCAAATGGTTTAATATTCTGTAAGAGGTAGAACACTAGAGTTGAGGCACACTTTGGCTCTGCTCTTCAAATGTTTGCTGAAAACAGAAAAACTGTCAGACTTGGGAACTAGAGCTATTTAAAGCAAAGGTAATGAGAAATGTAGTTTTATCTAAAATTTTTCATTTTCTCTTAAAAACAAATTTTACATGAAGCTGATATGAAGTATATAAAATATTAGGCCAAATATCTTCATTTCAGCAGAATGACAAACAGAAGAATAAATTCTACATCAACAACTCTATTATAATTCTCCTGTATCTCTTGTTATCCTCCTTCTGTTCTTTGGGCAAAAGGGAAGTTCTTGAGTCCTCAGCCTGGCCATCACTGTGCCTGTGCACATGTGGGAGAGCAGTAGGCACTTACTCCTTCCCTTTGTCTTTGAAGGGAAGAGTTCCCAGGAGGTTTAGCACCAGCAGTGCTGCTGTTACACTGTAGTTCTCCTGCCCCAGTACAGGAAGAGTCATGGCATTGCCCATATGTTCCAGAGATACCTTTCTGCCAGAAAAATCCCCACAAAATTTAGAATTAAGCTAGAGCAGTGCTAGGGCTTCTCTGATATAAGCCAGGAACCAGGAAGAACCATGCAGGGGAGAAGCCAACATCAGAACAGCTAAAAGCCAGGCTTTGGGCCACTCTGCATCTGAGCCATGCCAAGAACAGTCCATCAACAATGCCTGAAGGTTTTTGCAAGCTCTCATCTCGTTCCTTCCAAAAACACTCTCTCACAGTAATGAGATAAAAATGGAATTACTTATCTTTAATATTTGCTAATATTCTTATTTACTTTTCCTTAAGACATCTCATTTGGATTCCTTGCTTGGAGCGCAAGATAAAACAGGTTTCCTGGTGGGTGTATGAGATGCAAGAGTGAAGTGCTGTGATGATGATATCCTTACAGAATATATTATACAGCTGGTGTGCAGCTAGTCATCTAGCCAGCAGATGAAACATTAGCTGGCAATAAACCTTACTCTTATTATAGCTGTAGAACTGCTAAGGTTTAATTCCAGGTTGGATGCAGCAACAGTTATTATAAAAACATGGAATAAAATGACACGGAATTGGAGCAATTTTCTCTTTGTTAAAAAAAAAAAAAAAAGAGAGACATGGCATCAAAATGCAAAGTGGCAGTAAGAATTCTAATTTGAGTTTCTAGACATTTTTTAATTTACTCTACTTTCTTTGACTCAGTGGACTGAATTTTCTGTGGGTATGCAGAGACAGTCCCTCAGGCTCAGCCAAAGCAAGTGGAGCTGCCCATGCTCAGTCGTACCAGGGAATCAACCCTGTCTGATACAGCTGCCTAGCTACACACAGACAACAGCTATTACACACATCCACAAGCAGCTGCTGTTTACACACTCAGCATTTTGCAGGGTTTTACATGCCTTCACCTCCTGTCCCACAGGTTCTTCTGGGAAGCAACTGTCACTGGTCTGAGAATCAGCCCTTCTCCCCTCCAACCCCAAAACTCTCTTGCCATTTATATTGTAGGGTTTAGTTTATATTAGTGAAATCCAAAATTTGGTTTCTCTGTCATTGCCACATACTAGATAGAACACTAAGATGAGGGTGAGGACACTCAGCAGGGCATCTCAGCACTTCTTTCTCCAGTTGGACAGTGGGAGTCTCCCCTTGCCTTTTTTCTTCTCTTTTTCTCTCCCTTTTTTTCATACTTTCCCCCTGCAGTATCTTACTCTATAAAGAGTTGCTGTATGTCATCAAGCATGGATCTGGTGACACAGCTCTGCGCATACCCGTGAGCCTCAACACCCTCTGTGCATCAATGTCATTTTCATGCAATACAGAAAATGGCTAAGGATCAACCAAAACTCTGAATACTTTAAAGCTTCTAAAAGAACAATTTAAAAATTCTGTATCTTTCCTCTAGTATCAAAATTATATAAAACTCATGGCTATACTCCAAGGAGATTATAATCTTTCTGAAGTACTGGTAGTCACCCAGAAGGTTGTGAATGGCTGTAACGGCATAACCCATGTGCATAAAGTGACACAGGAGAGACAGGAAAACAGCTGGTAGATTCTTCTTTGTATTTATTTTTTATTTTTTTATTTGAGTATTATTAATACTCAACCACCAGGCAATGGACTGTGGAACTTAACATTCACAAAACAGTCAAACTCTCTCTGTTTCACTACTTCCACTTACTTGGTCAAGCTCATGCTGGACTTCATGGAGTCAACATCACAACAAATCTCCTCTCATGCATATCTCATACTCTTGTTTTCTATAAACAGAAATATTTCTAGTGAAATATTTTTTACCTACCTTTTGTCCCCAAAGTAAACCGACGGCTCTATATCCATATATATTGGATTAGTTAATTACCCTTTCCTGTGAACTTCTCATGTGTTTATTAATGTGGCAACTACGTGCTATATCTCAAAATTCATCAAAGCATTCATAGTCAGCTCGCAGTGGCAATATGCAGGCAGGGAGAGAAGCATATGAAAAGGACTAGACCCTGAGTGACAGAAGGAGACATTAATTTTTCTTGGATGGTTTATTGATTTATAGTAAAGCTTATTTCAACTGCAAAAGTTGCTAAGCTGCTGGGCAGAAAACAAGCCTTAAAGGAAAGACCAACCCTTCTCAGTGCAGAAGTCACCTGTAGAAGGTCAGATCCGGCAGCAGCTTATTAGCACAGAGAGTGCAGAAAAGCAGCCCGTAACGCCCTCCTTGATGCTTCAATGGCCATGTTTGAAAGGAAGAGAAACAGATAGAATCATAGAATCATCAAGGTTGGAGAAGACCTCTAAGACTATCAAGTCCAACCACTGGGCTGCCACTCTACTCTAACCCCTAAACCATATCCTCCAGCACCAGATCCAGGTGACTCCACCACCTCCCTGGGCAATCTATTCCAGTGCCTGACCACCCCAAAAGGGAAATCTTCTTTCCTAACATCTAATCTGAATCTCCCCCGTCTCAGCTTATAGCTGTTCCCTCTAGTCCTCTCACTGCAGACGTGGCAAAAGAAACTATCCCACACCTCTCTACAACCTCCTTTCAGGTAGTTGTAGAAAGCAATGAGGTCACCCCTGAGCTGCCTCTTCTCGAGGCTAAACAAACCCAATTCCCTCAGTCATTCCTAATAGAACATGTGTCCTAGACCTTCTATTACCCTTGTTGCCCTTCACTGGACTCACTCCAGCGCCTCAATGTCCTTTTCAAAGTGAGGGACCCAAAACTGAACACTATACTCAAGCTGTGGCCTCACCAATGCTGAGTACAGGGGGATGATCACCTCCCTCGTCCTGCTAGTCACACTGTTCTTGATACAGGAACAAGTGACAGGTGTATCTGTGAGCAGAAAGATCACAAAAGACAGAAACAAAGTGGGAATTGTGTCAGGAGATGGAAGCTCAGAGGAGCCAGAAAAACAGCCTAACATCCTGGACTGCTGAGCCCAAAGGACATTACCAAGAAGTTAACATGGGTATTCAGACTTGACCCCCGAGTCAACTCTCAAAACCTGAGGCACAGAGAGAAAGGCATCAGGTATATGCTATTCCCAGGCTGGTCCCAATCCTAAAGTCACCAGGAAGCACAGCAAATTCAACACCCACACTCCCAAGAAACGTGCAGGGAAAAGGACAAGAAATGTGAACAAGGTGGTACTCCAGAGGGCATTTTGTTCAGGATTATCTGCTGCAGGGAAGCTAACATAGAGGGTCAGGAAACCATGCCTTGGCCTCCATAGGCCAGACAGGGAAGTGTTAGAATTCACTCATCCAAAGCTTTTTACACCCGCCAGAAATGCAACACTTAAAAACACCCTGAAGACTGACAAAACTGTCACAGAGGAAAAATAAAGAAAAAGGACAAAAAAAAAAAAGAGAGGAGTGAGACGGTTTAAGCTGTGAAAGAGCATGTTAGGAGAGAAATTGATGGGATACTGTTCTGTCACTTGTCTTTGAGCAGCAGCTGACTAAGCTTACTGGGCCACTGGAAGCAGCCCCAGCACATGAGCTAGTACTGTCCTGAATCTCAGCACTGCTCAGGGAGAAAATCAGTAGAAGCAATGGTAGATCTGGCCTGTAGCTTTAACTCTGATGTGATTACTACAGAGCTCTCCCCAGCTGACAAAAGCACAACAGCCAGCAAAGCAAAGACAGAGCATGTTGCTTATTTTATACTTTAAAATTCGCTCCCCCTCCTTCTTTTTCATCTGTACTTCCACCCCATCACTTCAACTGTTGTGCCAAGCACTAAATGAAGTTCACAAGCATGTCCAAAGTGCAAAACTGTTCATTCTCTGCCTGCTCTATGTCACTTGGCAGAACTTCTTGCTAAAATGTGTATGTGATAGACTCAGAGGCCACAGAGAGGAAAGAAAATCTGGGAAGTGACCAGAACCTTAAAATATTCAGTGTCACAATGAAATGCAGCTACCAAAGTAGCTCAGGCATTTTGATGGAGAGTTGCCTGGCCTCAGTTAGACATTTTTGTCATGCCTCCATGCTCCCTGACTGCAGCACTGCAGTCAAGTGGCATTACACTATGGAACTCTGGCAAGCATTGTCCTGGGTGGCAGGGCTGGCCCTGCTGCTCTGCAGCACCAGAAGCAGGTTCTGCTCAGCAGCAAATCTGGAACCCTATGTATTGATTTGGGGTTTTTTGCTGCATTAATCTGAAAAAAAGCCTGAAAAATTTCCAGTATAAATTCTATCTTTTCCAGCTGTTTGTACTTTTGTGATTGGAGGTACAAAACAAATTCTCACTTTATGCAACAAGTCCAAGGCAGAAGGTATAAACAGAGTTTAAATTGGTAATAGTCCCCCTTTTTAACAGTCCAGCTCAGTATAATGTGTTCTGGCCATGTAACTCAATGTTCTCATAAATCCCCTGAAGCCCAACTTCTGTTTTACCAGCCCTGGTATTATTTACTCACACTTTTTCTTCTGGTTTCTTTTCCTGCACAGGATCAAATTGGCCATTTCTGATTTCAGAAGGAATAAGAGGATATTTGATTTATGTTGGTCTTTGTATCAAGACTGTATTTTTCTTTGCTCTGACCTTCAGAACACTGAAATTATGGGAAAGCAGTAAAAGTGTTTCTGAGACTTTTACACTGGATACCCAAGGGAATGAGACTCATGGCATCAGACTCTGAGGTTGAGTGAGACTGTGCTCTGGTGCTTGCCTGAGGGGCCATCCCACACACCATGACCTCTGAACCCAGTAGTTTTCAGTCTTTCACACAAATTTGATAGAGGGAGTAGAAGTCTTATACATAGCAGGTACTCTTAAGTTTTGTGATGATAGGTGAGCAAGTAAAAGCAAAAACCACGTAAATAGTGCAACCAAAACACAAATGTCAACCACACTTTGCACGCAACTAAAAATCAAAGTCACAGAAAAGTGGCTGTAGCTACTTAATAGTAGCACTTGAGAACTCCTTTCTCTTGGTGGGAGTCCAGTAACATGACAGCCTCAACAAAGAGGAATACAGTAAGAAAAAGGATCCGGGATCTACAAACTACATTTATTATCCTAAATATCAAATTCAGTTAAACATTAAACTCTACAAAAGGTAACATAAAGACATTCTGTGAAAAAGCTGTGCTCTTTTGAGCCAGCTCTGAGAGTGCTTTTCTGCCCTGTTTCAAGCAGTGAAGAGCACACTGCCTTTCACTGGCTTAGAACATTATACCAGATTTGAACCATTAACATCAAAACCAACCAATGAATTCCTCGGGAAGCAGAAGCCGTAGCTGACCCAGTAACCCTTGAGAGGCTTAGGAAAAGCTTAGAGCCTTTAAAAGCATAGCAGAGACAAGCACCTGGCAGATCCTTCATCATAAATACTGCTTCTTTTCTGGAAAGAGAAAATCCTACCATCCCAGGGAAAAGACCTTGGAAGACACATCATTCTTCTCTGAAGGGGATATTTAGTCAGCCTGCTGAGAGAAGCACCATCCCATGGGATGCAGGAGGGCAGGGAACAGAGGGAGGGGACTTTAATTCCTGGGAAAATGCCTCATGAGGTCAGGACATTACTGATGATCCAGCCAAGAAAACGGACGCAACTGTTCCCAGAAGGAAGAGGGAAGAAGCAAACAACATGCAACCTTTAACCTTCTTGTTCACCATATCAAAGTGGTCAACCAAAGGGTAATGTTAGCTGACTAGCTTTCACTTCCCATAGCCTCATAAACCAGTAGACTCACTGGCCTTGTCATTCCTCTCCCATCAGCATTTCATGAACTGTTTCAAGTATTGTGAAGATTCTACCTTTCCCATTTGACTTTTTTAATTTGTTTTCAAATTATAAATTAACTCTTGTATTAGATCATACAGGCATAGATCTGTTGACTTTTTTCCTTCATCTTACACACACGACTGACTGAATGAAGACCAAGCTATCAATGTCTGACTTTAAAGAAAATAACAATTCAGCTCATTATAAAAAAACATGTACCCAGTGCCAAGAATAGAAAGAGGCCAAAAGGTCCCAAAAGCAAACTCCCATATTAAGCCAGATCTAGCATTTCTGTAAATGGGAAATGCATATGAAGGAAAGGACTGAAATATTCTAAGGCTTAAAAATTGCTACCCTTTGCATACAGAGGATAAGGAGAACATTCACAAGTGACTTGTGGCAAGTGACATTGGTCTTTAAGGTACAGGATAAAGAATATCCTCTGAACACACAATATGACAATATCTTAACAGTAGAGTAAAAGAGCTGTGACTTGCCCAATTTTTTTAAACATATGTTAGACCAGATGTGCAATTTTTCTGTCACCTTTAAAGGCAACTTACACACAGGGTAACTGTGCTCCCAGACAGAAGACATAAATGAAGATAACAGTGAAGATAAGCCAGTTCAGATCTGCCACTCCTAGGCACTTCACTCGTTCTTGCTCTCAAAAAGAACACTGTAGCCCTTCACACAGCACATCTTCCCTCTTCCAGCCAGGACATCCAGGATCTCTCCAGCTATCACTACAAGCATCCTCTTGGCCCCCACAGACCTTTTTGCAGCTTAGAAAAGTTCCCAACAGACTCCTAGATTTCACTGTCCTGACTCCATTCCTGCAGCCTATGGCAAAGCAGCAGCCAAATCCTTTGTTGCTTCCCTTGGTGACAGGCTGTGCAGGGATAGGACATGATCTCCCCTCACTGTCCAGTCCAGCTTCAGGCTTTCCAGCCTGGCTGCTCCCTTTGACTCTGGCAGGCCTGTTCCTCAGAAATTTCAATGATCCCTGCAGTGCCCTCACTGACTCCTGCCTCCCATTCAGGATCATATTCCAGCAACCTTCTGGCTGCCTGGTTTCAGAGAGAATGGAAATTAATAGCAATTTTTTAGCTAAATTTTGTGGTTGAAGTGTTAGGACATCCTGCCAACATTAAACATTAAAAAAACTCAGTTTGCTACCTTTGAAGGGAAAAAGAATTTAATGTGATTCCCTGGTAAGTTAAAATGAGCAGGATTGGTCTTGGTTTTACACTGCCCTTTCAGCAAAGTAATAGCTGACAAAATCTTCCTATTGAACCATGGCCATCTTTTACACACATGTTTAAAGAAGACAGAACAGCACAGCAAATCATGACAAGAAATTATCTAAGTGAAAAATGCAAGTGTGAACTGCAAAAAATCCTGGGGAAACACTGTATTTCTCTTGAGCAAAACTCAGGTTATAAAATCCTTATTGAACTCAATGGAGTACATTGGTTGTGAAATGGCAAGGTGACAAAGGAGGAAGCCCAGATCCTTAGAGCACAGCCAGCTCTTGCCAGGAGGGACAGGCTGGAATGGGTGTTGGTTGGTGCTGTGCTGCAAACATGTCCCATGGCAGTGGCTCCTGGAGGCTGCAGCCTGCTCAGCCTCCTGGGAGGGCTCATACCTCCAACACGGGGCACAAAAATCCTTGCTGTCTTGTATAATTCAGCTAAAATACAAAATTGAACAGCTAGTATGTGCATTATTTAATTATTTAAGAAAATACCATACAGGATCTTAATCAACAAGACAGTTTAGGGTTAAGAATAAGCAAATATTTCCATTAAAGCTGTTAATAGATGCTACTTCCCAGCCTTGATTATGGCATGGGAAAGGCTGCTGCTGAAAACTAGCTAAGGGAAAGCAACTCACTATCTACTAATTGTGTAAGCAATCCATGAATGACAGATCTCCAGCCTCTCTGCCCTGTCTTGTGACCGATTTTTTACACAAATGACTTTTAGGAAAGTGTAAGAACAGTTTTACTCAAGTTACATGAGAATAAGGATAAATAACAATAACTTTCCCGAAGTTACTCTATT
>NW_008680359.1:23506-39009 GCF_000695815.1 Acanthisitta chloris | reverse complement strand
AAGATAAAAACCCCATTTAATTCTTTAAGCAGTTTTATGCAAACCTGTAAGGTTTCAGGTTTTGCCTCTGACATATCCTAACAGACAACTTCTATATCCATCAAAAAGTTCCAGGACAACTGGAAGTACAACACACTAAGATACAATAAGCTATAGGGTAAAAATCAATAGTGAAGTATCCTCTAAGGTACTGTCATGACAGGAGAACATAAATAAGTAATTGACTGATTTCAAGTGTGATAAACCAGCTGCTTTGAAATAATATACATTGCTGATTTAAAATAAAAACATGTTTTATAAAGATGTGATAATAAATGAGAATGCTCAAAACAGAAAAGGCTATTTTTCATTGCATTAGTTCACCAGTTAGTATTTTGCATTTAATAGAAGATTCTTGATTTTCAAGTAGCTATCCAAGTATATGACTATATAATCAATTCCAATTTAGCAGGGTTACTGTTGCCCATTTAATATTATTATTTCCATTAGTAACCTTTGCAAATAATATGATAAAACCTATCAGTTGTGAAGGCCATTACTTTAATGCAAGAATCATAAATTGCCTTTCATTTGACATTAGCCCTGGACAAGAAAATGACCAAGCATCACAAAGGGTAATTAAGAAATCACATATATAACTTCAACTGCAACAAATATCACATTGAGGAACCAGTCTCAAAGGGGAAGCTCGTGAGACAGAAGCTGGATAATACATCTTTCAAGGAGGAAAAGGTAAGTCTCTTCTTTAAAACACAAAGCTAGTAAGACAGGAAATTCTTTCCAGATTAATACAAAACAAGGATAACTAGTGAGAATGCATAGAGTAAGACCACGGCAAACAGCTTTTTCTTTGTTCTTACTCTGATGTGTATCCACCTTAAAGAATGGGAGCATTTTACCATGTAAAAATGTTGCACAGGTCTAAAAGGCCACAATAAACAAGCTTATATTGCTATTCCATGCGTTCATGATTGACTAAGCCTTGAAGTTCACAGCAGAAACTGTGAAGTCACAGGTATTCAGATCTGTGATGTGCTCTAAATATAGATAATTTAGGTCATAACCATAAGAGATACAAACAGTCCTCTGAGATAATCCTCATGTGACACTGGTATTACTTTAAAAGGAGTATTTCTATAATAACTCTTGATTAAATATAGAAATATGACAGCAGTGATAAATGTAGATGCTATATGGCTTTTCTGTAAGGCTCTTCACAGAAACCTGTCTGTGCAGGCACTGGACAGAGAGCACTAAGGCTACTGACAACAAAACTGGTTGTCTTCTTGGTAAATGGAAGCCTTTCCAGGTATTTGCATCTATTAAAGATGTAGTCTAGAATGCTTTCAGAGATACAAACTCACTTCAGAAAGAAAAGAAATAAATGAGGCTATGCATAGCCTTTGTCACAAAAAAAAATTTGATATAGATACTGTCATCTTTCATCACTAAACATTTCACATTTTGCCTATTGTCTTCACTGTTTCTGTTACCTCCCAGAACCCTTGAACTCATGAAGGCAGTAATGTGCTTGAGTATCAAAGTTCTTTGCTGAAGTTATTCAGGTAAGAAGATGTGAGATGCAGAAGAAGAGATGTTCAGATGGTTACATGCACTAGGAGACAGTTTTCAAAGGTGAACCAATATTCACATTTCTCCCCTCCCCTCCCTGTCAGTTAATGGCTTTGTGAAAGCAAACGAGTAGTGTTGCAAATATGGATAATTTTTAAGTCTTGGATTATTTGGTTCTTATTCATAAAGTCTATGGTCTTAAAATTTTATAATTTAGTTACAATCCAAACTTTCAGTAAAATATAAAAAAAATTATAGCTAATATTCTAGTCCATACAATTGTGAAAGAAGGCTTGAAAATATTTCCCAAACCTTTCCTAAAGGCTCAGAAATGTGGGAGCACATATAATCAATGGCATTTTTTTAGTGTTAATCTTGTGACTCCTTGAGGTCTGCAGCTGGGGAAACTGCACTTACTTCTCTGATCTTCCCCCCCGCCCCCCATTTATTTCCATCTCTTCATTTCCACTTCATGACAAGCTGTGCTTCTCAGATCTCATAGATTTTGCTTTTTTGAATTTCTTTGGGGTTTTCTCCTTCGTCTTTCTCAAAGGGCTCTCACCACATTCTCTCTCCCTTCTCCTACTAATTCTGTCAGCATTAACTGAATAAAACTCTGTCCAGCCCCTCAGACCTCAGCACAGCTATGATGCCTGTCTGGCATCTGTGCAAATCTTCTCTTTTCAAAGCCTCACTGGACAAAATAGGAGAAATGTCGCCTGGCAAATGAAGGAGCATATAAACACCACCATTCTACAGGCCTTGGACACAAAAGAAATAAAGTGCTGCTCTCCCTTGTGAAAGGCCATAAGCTTATTAGAATCATAGAACCAACCTGGTTGGAAGAGACCTCAAAGATCATTGAGTCCAACCCTCCCGTGGTCACTAGCCCATGGCACTAAGTGCCACATCCAGTCTCGTCCTGAAAACCTCCAGGGATGGTGAATCCACCACCTCCCTGGGCAGCACATTCCAATGCCTGAGCACTCTCTCTGGAAAAAATCTCTTCCTAATATCCAACCTAACCCTCCCCTGGCAGAGCTTGAGTCTGTGCTCTCTTGTCCTGCTGCTGGTTGCCTGGGAGAAGAGACATCTAGCAGTAGGATAAGAGGGCATAGACTAGGCATAGGCATAGGCATATTGTTAAATTAACACCACAGGCGTTGTCCTCTTCTGCCTGGAGACTTGCTCCTAATAAAAATTATCTAAGTCCAGGTAACTGCTATGCACTTTACTTTTTCTTTTGCTTAGCTCTGTACAACTGTCCCATGTCATACCTATTAGATGTATTTTTGCAGCTAACAAACAGCAGTAACGAATGATGAAACCACGAGGAGTGGACTGTCTGTGTCCCTACAATAAGATGCAGCAGGAAGGAGTCCAGGCACAGGATGAAGGCAGAGGCTTCGAGGGATCCTGGAGGACCAGGCACAGAGCAGCTTGCATAGTGAGCTGTGACTGGTCATTAAACATGTGCAGCTTTGGGCACTGTGTGTAAAACCAGTCTTAGGGGCAGAAAGCGAACAAAGAACCTGTATCAACACACATAAAGCACACCACACAGAGCAGCTGTGGTTGTCATGCAGAATTACAGCAAGGTGCAAGCCCCAAAGCATGCTGACAAACAGGTAAGAACAACCCCAGATGCATCCTATATGGAAGAGGAAGAAACCACCAGTTTCAGTACTGGCCACCTCCCAGTTAAGATGCTGTGATGACTCACTTCACCCTCACCCTAATCACAATAGCTGCCACTGACCTTAGGACCCAGTGGGGGTGAGGGGCAAAGGGAAGATATTAGAAAGATTTTGTGTATAACATTTCAACTGCATATAATTCTAAACTATCGAAACTGGAATAACAATAGCTGTTTGACTAAATAAATAAATAAATTCCTGGCTTTCATAAAAAGTGCTTCCTTTGGTCCATTTCTCTCCTGAGTTAAAACCCAGTAACAATTCAACTACCTTTTTCCCAAGACATCAATCTCCCCAAATCAAACATGTTGGTGTTCAAAAATGAAAATTAAAATTTGGCTCATTTTTCAGAGACTATAACACAGAAAGCTCAAAGGCTTTTGCTGCCTCAAAAAAAAAATGCATGTTGTTAGCTAAACTTAGCTGGTTGAATTGACAGCATTAAATCACAGTTCTTTTTCACATTACGCAAATTTTTGCTTCAGAACTCTCCCAAGGAGCATCCAGACAGATCTTTTCAGTGTCATATTTCTCATATCTTTATTCTATTCTTTTCAAGGTTCACTAATGCATTTAGTTCTATTACTACAACTAATAAATAAACCAAACTCAAAGGTCTCGGAGGTTATACTTATGTTTTTCTGTTGCACAGAGGAAACTGTTATTTGTAGAAATGTGAGCTAATTATTGAAATTATACTTATTATACTTTTTAATTCAAACTATAGATGATAAGATGAATCTGATGCCTCCAGAGCAGACACAATCATTCCCATGTCTTTTAAGTTGTGCTTGTAACCCATTTTCATTTATGAAGAGTTGTTTGAAATTCTGATTTTCCAAGCATGCATAACATTGCAGTTAACCAGCTTCTTGGTCTCCTGAAATTTCAAACCAAGTAACATCATAAACATAAGGCAAAATGTGTAACAAATTCTGCCTGTGCAGGACTACAAATCATATTTTTGCTTGGAATTTTTTTCTCATGTGCATGCTCATATATCTGGTAAGGAAAAGAATAACAGGAATCTTTTGGGTGAAATATTGTTCAGTTTTACTTTGCCAAGAGTTATTTTTAGCCCTTGAAAGTACCAAACGTTCCTAAACAGAAGAATAAAGATAGAGCCACATCCAGAATTCAAGAGGCAAATACTGTCTCTGCCTTCACCTTTTCCATGTATAATACTGAGGGCTATAAAAACAGAGTCCATCAAAAATTAATGTTTGCAAATTCTCTACTTTGCCACAGTGACCAGCCCTTTCAGGGCTCCTGATTTGCAAGCTGGTGCTGACCACTATGTGAACTTATTGAACATGTTTGCTGGTTAGGGTGAAGGAAGGCAGTGCCTCTGCAAACTCAGAGAGCCAACCAATAAATTAGACATGAAAACATGAAACATGTTTCTTACTGTTATTTAGTTGTTTTGAAAGGGATATCCATAAAAATATGCTTGATGTATGAACAGCTTAATACCTTCCATTCCACTAGATTTGCAAGCACTGCACCTACTTTTCCGTGGAAAGACAATATGCCTCTGTCATCAGAACCCCATAAACAAAGGAAGCATGTTAAGGGAAACTCATTATGAGGAAAAGAAATGCATCAGAAACGACTGTGGTAGCATTATTTGCAATAGCAAACCACACTTTAAATATTAGAAATGTACTTTTCTGTGTTTTTTGACCTGACCAAAAGAAGATAGTACTCTAAAAGGTGTCAACTACAGAGATGCCCTATTCTATTTAACAGCCGTGCAGACTATGGCATTTATCAATATTGCACAGACAGAATCACAGAATTACAAAATCACAGAATCAATTAGGTTGGAAAAGACCTCTGAGATCATACCTTGCAGTCTCTGTTGCCACAACACACAAACTGGACAGGAAGAAATGTTTCAACCTTAAGAAAGCAAGCAAGCAAAGAGAGACAGAACCAAGAAGCAATAGCAATACTACTCTTCTACTGTGGACCAATGACCATGTTCAAGGAAAGGAAGAATGTCTGACATATTGGAAGATTATGTAAAAAGTCAATTAACTGCCAAAAATAATAAAAATAATACCAGTAGAAATCTATTAGCAGTTTCTAAACCCTGAAGAAGCTACCAACTTCTGGAGAAACATCCACAGCTGACTTCTAACACACTATCAACAATATTTTAAATGGATGACAGAAGACTAGAAAGAGGTGCCAAAAATCAGGACCACAGGGCTTCATTGTTTTGGGGCTTTAGCATGAGAGAATAAGTAACCTACACTGCAAGCAATATCACTAAAGTCATCACCAACTCAGCGTCTTAAAGATGCACAGAAGAACACCTGCAAGTGTGTGTGTGTGTGTGTATGATAACTTGTATGTTATCATTCAAAAGGTTTGTTCATCTTGAAAATCAGGTTTAGGAGAATAGCAATCCACCACAACTTACCATGTTTACATAATAGATTGAGATAACACAAGCAGGATGACCAAAAAATGCTATCTGAGGTACTACAGAAGAAATCAATGTTTTTCAGATTGTATTTCTGAAAGATGAAAGAGTACTAAACACCACAAGAAAATGCTACAGCATTTTTAAAATCAATGGGGAATGAGAGAACTGCAAAAATTTGCAAATGAAAAGTCTTTAAGGAGCAGGAGACAGAGTTCTTGTGCAGTGGATGGGCAGAAATTAAGAGCACTTGCCACTTGGACTCTACCAAAGTTATGACAAGTTCACTTAAAAAGCTCCACTGAATCCATCACATATGTTGCACTAGATGATTCATTCACACAAGCTAAGATTTCTTATCTGGAAAAACAGAAACAAACCACAAAACAAACCACACCAAATAAAGCACAATCAAACCATTAAAACTCCAGATACACACATTAAAACAAAACAAAAAAACCCCTATGAAATCAGAGATTATAATATATACTTCTGTTAATTGTTCAGCAGAAGCAAGCAGTGCATGCTAAGGAAAGAGTAGCATAAAGCCAGAGACCTAGGAAGTGAAGGAAGATGTCAAAAAGAATGTATTTTACAAAAATGTGAACAGGGGAAGGAGCATAAGGAAGAAGGAAGCAGCAATCATCACAAAGTCTGAGCCCAAAAGGCTGGTTCACTGACTTCATGTTTGGTTAGCATGCAGTGTGCAGAGCCTACAGCCTCATAGATGTCTTGACTTAGTCAAATTAGGCACATTTTTTTTCATTAATTTCAACAGGTAAGCACAGGTTTTATAAAGATATGGAAACAGCTCCATAGCTTATCCCTTTACCAGGGAAAAAACAACATCCAGAGAATTCAGTCCTGAATCAAGTCAGAGCCTTTTTAGAGGGAGGGGGAAAAAAAGGTTCATGTCTTGAGGGAATCCAGACAAGTGAAAAAAGTTGTGTTATATCTGAGATATTTACTGACTATGTTTACAGTCTGGTTTTCTTTAACGTTACAAAATGGAATTTGTCATTAATTTCACATGAATTCAGCTACTTTTTCACACAGGACACCACACTGGTGTCATTTGGCAATCTGCTACTTGAAATGTGAATAGCCACTTTTAAAAGAGTTAAGACTTGATACTTGAAAATAATCTAAGTTTATGTATATACACACGATTTTAACTCTGGACATACGTGTCCATCTTTTTGAAATATAAGCTTTACATTAAGCACAACTGCTTTTCACTGGTTAAAAACAGCCTTTAGACAAAAGACATTCTGAATTTAGAGAAAATGTGGATGACTTTACAGAAGAGCAAATGGAATGGATTAAATGCTCAATTCATGATGAGTATATGAAAAAAACCAAAACACCAAAGAACTGTAAGGCAATCATACAAGTGTGGAAAGAATTCACACATTCAATGATCCCTTTTCTCACTGCTGGTAAAAAGAAGAATGTTTTTGCTCTGTCTAAAGGCAGCTTAATTCATGTGTTGTGAATTTTACCCAACTTGCTAACTGATTGGCAAACACATGAATGAAGGCAGTTGAGAAAGACCCCAGCAACTAGACTAGACAATGAAGGACAGATGATGTGTTCTGTCTACACAGTTGGTTGTATTTCCACAGCTGAGGAACCAAATACTGGTGATGAAAGAATTTCTGGAAAGGAGGTCATAGCCTTCCCCTCATAATTTCCTGTCTCCTCTTTAAACACGAGGCAGCTTTCAAGATTTGCAAAAATGATATTTTCTTACTGTGATGACTGATGCCTCTTCTTACAACGTGACAGACAGCAGCTCCCAGCCCCTCCTTACCCCCTGCATCACTACCTGCCTGAGAGATGCTCCAGCCAGGCAGGAAGGAAGGGAAAAGGCTGCCTGGAACCTGACATCTCATCACCATGACTAACAAGGAGAACTTGAGGAAAGGGGAAAATACAGAGGTTAGATGAACAGCCCTGGATCAGATGTCATGTACTCATTACTTAGGTAGTGAAGCAGAAGTCTTTTAAAATGCACTTCCAAGGGTATTTTAATAATGAAATTGAACTCCAATTCAGAATGACCTTCAGGCATGATTTTATGCATAGTTTCAATACCTTTCAGCCAACATTCACACCAAAATTAAATGCTGTCTGACCCATGACCCCCAACTAATGTTCTCCCACTCTTGTACAGCCTCTCTCCTGGTCCCAAACCGCAATTTGGATGGCAATGGGGTGAACAGGAATGCAAAACTGATACTGCTTGTAGCTATTTTTTCTCATTATGTTACATTTAACTGTAATAGTTCTCAGTTTTATTTTACCATGATGTCACAAAAAAGCTGTTCCAGAAAGAGAGCTGGATTGTAGAATTCACCTATAGAAAATACTGTGTTAATATTTGTAACATTAATTGATTAGTGTAGTCCAATAGAAAACAAAAATAACTGTAAATTAATTCTGCTTGGGAACATGTTTAAAATCAGTATATTTGGAATATGTTTCTTTTACAAACGTAAACTTTATTTGGTTGACGACTTCATGTCTTTTTTAAGTACTTGTGGGATAAAATCATTTAGCTTCATGGACTAGATTTTGCTTTAAATTTAAAAGAATATCTTTCACTATTTAATGTGCAGAAATTTGCTGCAGCCTACTAACAAAAAACCAGACTTCTTTCACAGTCAGTGCAGGCTCATTTCTTTACCTGTATCTACTATTTGCATACATACATTATACATGTAATAAGTGCCTGCCTTGACAGACATTCTAACCTGAGCAGAGTAATTTTCAAAAAAATTGCAAAAGCCTATCTGCTAACTTCTACTGTAACTAGGCTAAATATAATGACTAAGCCAAGACTTGACTACAGAATTCATACTGCAATTTAAACATTCAACAGTAAACAAAATATGTTACTCAAAACTGGTTTTCTGCATATGCAGTCTACCTCTTCTCAGCTAAAGGGAAAGGAGGAGTGGTTTAGGGTCCATTTAATATATAACAGATTCATTTTTTTCTCTTGAATTCTAGAATGACACTAAAATATACTTCTATTCCTCTGAATTTGACTCTGAGATAAATGAATAATTTAGACATGGTGCATGTGTTATGAAACAGATCTATTAAATTTGCTTTGTAATGAAGCTGATCCAAGAAATTCACTCTTTAAATGGGAGCAAGACAGTGCCAGCATGGGTCTCTGTATCATCCACTGGCATGGCTGGCGTTACACATGCCAGTCTGAGTTGGCTTTTAGCAAGGATGTTAAATCTTTGAGCTGCTGGTCAGGGAGTGGAAGCAATTTGAATGTTTTCCACCTCAAAAAGCAGACTGGAGGAGAATCTGGTGTTATAGCTTCCCTTGGCCATCCCAGGGAGGAGACACTGAGGAAGTGCTCGTTGGGACTCAGAAGTGAACAAAAGATGAGCAAAAGATCGGAAACATCTGCAGAATGTTTAATGAAGATTTGAGAGATTTTATCCCCTCTGTCCCCTTCCAAACAAAACAATTTTCTGGAAACACAGAGTACCTCAGCCAATGTGCAGTGAGCCATGAGCAGTGCTTTACTACGATTATTCGAACTGTTTTCTGAAAACACCACTGACCACCCCACCCAGCAGTCTCTTAAATATGATAAAGTGCAAATATGCATTAGAATGAGATACTGCTCTACAGAAGAGATACTGCTCTAACACAGTGTTTAGTACCCATCATTTAGAGTTTTACATCTAATTAGAGAAGCCTTACTCTCCACGCATGAAATTTCTTTGGGTGTTATTCAACTCACTGCTAAAAATGACAGTGTTATGCAAGAACATGTGCGTCCCCCACCTCTGCAAAAGGTTTCACTCCTATGCATACTTGATACTGATTTCACACAGGGCCCAGCATTTGCTAAAGCTGTTTCTGTCCTCAGTATAGTTAATGCAACACACAGCAGCTACTCAACGGGTGCTGAAAGAAATCATACATTTAATTTGCTGAGTCTTCAACAATTTATTTTCCTTTTACTGTACTGAAGACTTCATACTTTACTAAAGATTTCAAACTTTATATAAAAGGTGAGGAACCTAAGTCACAAAAAATACTGAATGTACTGACAACACTGCTAGAAAATACCTTAAGGCCTTTTTATTTGAGCAAAAATCTACTACAATAGTGAAAAGTAAAAAACTATACTTTTATGGTTTAGAATTCTGCAAAAATTTGGCAAAACTCTAAAAAAAAATATATTCTGAGTCTCTGGAAATGAATATGTATGACCAGACTGATTAATTAAATTTATATTCTTTGAACAAGATAAATTTGTGTTCTTAGACCTTGATTAGCTGCTTAATTTAAAACTTAAATGCAAACATCATGTTCTGAATGGTTTCTGTTTTCTGTTCTCAACTGAATTCTAAGACTTGGTCTTCTATTTCCATTTGAAGTTGTTCCACTGTAAAAAGAGAGCTTTCACAGATCTCAGTGATTTGATGAGACCTTCTTCCACTTTTATCTCCACCTAAACTTTCAGAATGGCTCCATGAGAAGACTGAAAAAGACCTGGAGCAAGAGAAACAAACTTAACTCCTTGCTATAAATCAAGAAAAATGGTATCCAACCTAGATCTCCTACATTTCTCTTAAATGCTTAGATATTTCTTAGACCAGAATTGAAAGAGTAATCATGATGACATGAACTTTTCTCCAGCTGTATTAATGCCACATAAATCCTTATGTGCAATTTGTCACTTGATTTCTTTTACTTCTACTTAAGATATTCAAAACAATACAAATAATTTTAATAGGGAAGAAGAAAATTGTTTGTGGGTTTTGACATGGAGGTTCCTGAGTCATAAATTTCTGAAAAGAAATGAGTTTATTGATGAATGCTTCTTTTTCAGAGCTTTCTAAAAGAATCAGCATAGTGCTCTTGTATAATGGCCAGAGCTTGATGCTAGGATTAAATGGATAAACAGAATCTGAACAGACAGTACCATAGCAATACTTACATCAAACACTCTAGATGAACATCTAAATGAACTACCTCACAAAACAACCATATGCTTTATGCATCGTCTCAACTAAATCAATTTAGGACTTGATTTTTTTTTGTTTTGTATAGATGCATAAGAAACCTGACAGTATCAGTATGACTTTTTTGAAATCATTTTTCAAAAAGAGAAGTGTTTCTGTGTCCATGATTAGTAAAATGTATACTATTAATACACACATTCCGAGTTTTGGATTCATACAAACACTTGAGAACAAGATACACTTCTGGCATATTTAGTGGCCTTTCATCTCTGCAATTCCAGGCTCTCATAAAGGAGTTTCCTTTAGTGGGCATGTTTTATTACATGTAGTGTTGGTTTTTTTCCTGACAAAAGATCACAGTGGTGAGAACTTCAAATCAGGATTAAAACACACAGGGACACTTCATGGGAAGCCATGTAAGAACAGACGTTCATGGTGTCTAGCATTAATGATCACAGCTTCAAGAACCTAGTGGTGAATAAAACTCAGATAAAGGTATCAAAACGGTCTTTGTGATGACATGAAAGATGCATACAGGATGGTATCTACATGATATATTCCAGCTGTTGAATTATGCTTATCTTCATTCTTGTCTGAGTATGCAACAGTCCTGCAGTAATGGCAGAGAGCCTATAGCTCACAAATACAGGGACATTGCTGCAACACACACTGAAGTTCAAAGAGAAAATGCAGCTTTACTTCTGACTGTTGGAACACAACTATCCACCAGATTGCATTAGGCAAAATTTCTAGTCTGGATTTGCCAAGGGCATTCAGGAAGAAACACTGAAACATGTCATTTTTGAGACCAAAATAAGACCTTCTCCATTCATGACAGACTGGAGCAGAGAAAGCAGATACACTGCTTTATGCCCTTTTATGTCTTGCTCATTTTCCTGGAATTAAGTAACAAGTGTGCAGTTGTGTCCCTGTTCACATCAGACAGCTTCTGAAGTAAAGTCCTGAAGAGCAATGGAATTCACTGGTGAACACACAACATGGGCTGCTGTATCAGAAACTAGGATCAGCAGTAGGTTAAGTGCAAGATCCCACCTCACACAGGAGAAGATGACTTCTCAGCTGAAAAGGGTACACTCACTTTTCCAACCATGTGGTTTGGAGCACTGACCTCATGTGCATCCCCATGCCACAGCACACCACTGTCTGTAAGGCTGCACCACATGCACTGTGCCCAACTAACCTGGCCTCGAAAAATCCCTCCCAAAACAAACGAATGGAGCAGCTGCAGATGGAAACTTCTTAAACGAATGCTTTGCAGCCAGTGCCACTGCCACAAAACTGTGCTGCCAGAGAGACTGCACAGTCAAAAGGTGCAAGAGAAACATGGTCAAGACTGAGAAACACTAGGTTAAAGTTAAGTCTTTCAAACACGCTCAAGAATGCCAATGTTCAGCTCCCCATTTCTCCTTCCCACTGGATTTTCTTCAAGCTGAATGACAGAATAAGGCTATGTGAATCAGTGTCTGTTCCTTTCCAAAACTCTTTTGCCCCCTTTACCCTCCCCTAACCTCCCCTCCTCCTCAGGCCTGTAGTAAAATCACGGACTTCCAAGAGAAGCTCCTGGTTTGAGAGCTCCTCTTGGAGATTTTAACCTGCATTGAGCCTAATGTCAAGACAAGCAAGGATGCAGATTATACCGGGTGATTTAACCTGGCAATTTTATGCTGAGTAAAGCTTAAATCTAGGAGTAAGGAATCTTTTTCCATGGGAACAAGTAATGCTTTCAAGCTGCATTGGAGGTCATGCATACAGCCATGTCACCAGCACAGCTCTGCATCTTTATCTCCCGAGAAGGGAGCACCCACCTCTTTTGCCACCAGCTGCTGGAGTTATCAGGGTCCCCACATCACTGCCAGCTGAGTGGGGACAGGCACTGAAAACATTCCTCTTCCTCATCTTCCTGTCAGGAAATGTCACATCCCTGTGCCTGCATAAGGCAGCTCAAGTGCCAGAAGGGAACCAGAGCAGGCAATCCATGCTCAGCTCCCACAGACCAGGTCCACTGAACTACATGGCTACTATAAAGGCAGCACAGTTAAGCACTTCCATGGTGGGTTTGTGTTACGTCTCAACTGGATTATACCATCAGGAAACATCAGGGCAGAAAGCAAGAAAATGTGTATTTTGTGGGTGAGTCATGTGCCTCACTGAAAAAAGGGAATAAAGGGTGAAAGCAATGAGAGAGCTGGCATAAACATAGTACATTCCCTTACAGCTCCTTTGGGAAGGATACATCCAGCTGTAATTTGTCTGTTACTGAAAGTCAGAAATAGATTTGCCTTTCCAATTCCTGCCATTTATTACTGCTGATTATCAAAAGCAATGTGCACAGCTGATTCACAAGATGGCAGGTACCCAGTGCTGCTTCTCATTTTCACTTCAGTCCAGAAGTGTTTCACTTAGGAGAGAGAGGTGATCAAGAGAAAGAGTAACCCCAGGTGCTTTGTGTTCATCTGTTTTACCCCGAGTGAGATATTAGAATCCAAGAACTTTTTAAAACTCAGTTTTCAAATAATTGGCAGAATGGATGGAGCCAAAAAGCAGCAGGCACATCTCTTCTCTGACTTCAACAATCTGACATCTCCAGTCAAAATAATCAAAGCAGCTGCAGTTTGATCCTTCATCTTCCCTTTCAAGGCATTTTTCCCTTTGCTTTTCCTCCAGTCACTGCAAAAGGATGACTAGCAGATCAATAACACAAGTATATTTGCACAACAAAACCCAACCATGGGGTGCGTCCCTGTTTTCCATACCTGTCAGATGCAGATTTATTCAAAATACTGAAAATAAGGCATCAGTTTTGAAACTGGATTTTAGATTCTAGATGTAATAAACAAGAAATCACCTTGAAAATATGTATCTGGTAAGATTCCCTAAAGGACAATCAAGGACAGTCTTGTTGACATGTATTTAAGCCATATATATATACATTCCAACAAGCAACAGGGAGTCTCACTTCTAAGAAGAATCATGTGAGAAATTCACATTTTAATGCCTGTTATGGGAGGCAACCAAAAGCATAAACAAAAAAGTAAAATGCTAAGAACATCCAAATATGGACATGGAGAAGACCATGTAAAGTAAAGCTGAGATAGCAAAGATAAATAAAAAGGGAGAAACCCTTGAATTTTCTGCAACAATATTAATCTGAATTTTCTGCACAGTTGTATCACTTGACATTGAATCATTTTTTAAGACTTGCATGTCTTGCTAACAATAAAACTGGACTGAAAATCACCCTCTTTAGCTATTTAGCAAGGAGGAGAGGGTTTCTAGGAAAAATAACTCGAAGAAGTAATATCTCAGTGGGTATTATCTCATCTAAAGCTGGAGAACACCATCTGAAACTTATATGTTAAGACTTCATATCAGATCCAATAAATATACTTGATTGCTTGCTTACTTGTTATTAGAGCTGAATTTGTTCAGGCAAGTAAGTAAAAATAAAACTAGGTAGTTGTGAAAGTTGTATAACTAAAACCCGTTGGCGACATTTACGTCACAAAAATGAAAGGAGAAGGATAAATGGTTATCCATACTTTCACAAAAGATAAATGTCTGTTTAATCTTTGAGGTTTTGTGGCAGCGTCAAATATATCTTAGCATATAGATTTTACCTCTGGACTGATTATTTTACAGGCATAAAATAGAGTGTTTATCATATTGAATTTAGGAATACAACCTGGGTGGCTATGAAATGCTGGGGGAAAATGTCAACGCAGAATTGGAGATTAAAGCACAGAGGAATGTTCAGAGGTCTCTGTAGATGCCACAGGTGAATGTTAGGGGAAGTTTATGCTATGTTTTTCGCTCTAAGACGTGCACTGGCTTTACACAGCATATAGATGAAAATACGGAAGGAACACATCCAAGACATAGCCAGAACATATTCAGAGCACAACCAAAAAAGCATCAGTGGGGCCTCTCTGAATCTTCATTTTTAATTAATTTCTCTCATACTATGAATTATGCAGAATCCAGACACTCTCCATAGTGCAAGCTAAGTTTTGCACTTTAAATGTTCCTAAGCTGGGAACACAAAGTATCTTCCTCCCAGGTATTACAGGGTTACTTTGGGCTCCTACCGATCTTTCTGAAGTTTTATACAACCACGGACTAGTTTATGTAACTAATATTAAATTTTCCAAAGGAAATGCTTTTGAATTGGCATCTAATGTCAGTCTAATTTTGTACCAAAGCACTCTGATGCTACCTATAGTTAGAACTCATTGGCATCTTGTAATGTTATAAAACGAGTTGCAATTATGAAGAAAAAGAAAGAGATTATTTTTGTAGCTTTCTTCCAATTTTTTTTCTGATTACATATAAAATCAAAACTACAGAAACTTCTGGGTTTTTTATTTTCTGGGTTTTTTTGGGAGGGTGGGTTAGTGAGCAGGAAGGGGATTCAGATTTTTGTCAAGGACTCAAGAACTATCTCTGGAGGTTTGTTTTCATTGCAGATGACAAGTGCATATGGACAGGGAGAATACTGTGTAAAGTAAAGCTGAGATAGCAAAGAAAAATAAAACGGGAGAAACCCATTAAATACCCCAAATAATCTTGAGCCACATGCCTCCCTGCAGAAAACCCCTCAGCCAGGTGCCTGCTCTAACGGAAATCGGGTTAGTTCCTGAACTGGTTGGGAAATCATCACTTCAGCACAATAAGCAGAAAGCATAATGCTGTGGTCCAAACTAGTCTTTCTCCAAGGCACTGCACCACATCATGTGGGTCAGTGTTAGCTGGGGCAACTCTGCCAGGTGAGCCACCTGTTGC